>NC_141775.1:880817-1036915 GCF_051362555.1 Lingula anatina | reverse complement strand
ATTGTTTTTCAATTTTGTCGTGGCCCCGTATTTACAACGCGGTAACATCTACATGTATCAGGAGGCATTGTGGATTATATGTTGTATGGGACTGTATGTAAAGTTCAATGTGCATTATATGTTGTATGGGACTGTATGTAAAGTTCAATGTGCATTATATGTTGTATGAACCAGTAAGTAAAGTTCAATGTGCATTACATGTTGTATGGAACTGTATGTAAAGTTCAATGTGCATTATATGTTGTATGGACCAGTAAGTAAAGTTCAATGTGCATTATATGTTGTATGGAACTGTATGTAAAGTTCAATGTGCATTATATGTTGTATGGAACTGTATGTAAAGTTCAATGTGCATTATATGTTGTATGGACCAGTAAGTAAAGTTCAATGTGCATTATATGTTGTATGGGACTGTATGTAAAGTTCAATGTGCATTATATGTTGTATGGGACTGTATGTAAAGTTCAATGTGCATTATATGTTGTATGAACCAGTAAGTAAAGTTCAATGTGCATTATATGTTGTATGGAACTGTATGTAAAGTTCAATGTGCATTACATGTTGTATGGAACAGTAAGTAAAGTTCAATGTGCATTATATGTTATATGGAACAGTAAGTAAAGTTCAATGTGCATTATATGTTGTATGGAACAGTAAGTAAAGTTCAGTGTGCATTAAATGTTGTATGGAACTGTATGTGAAGTTCAATGTGCATCATATGTTTTTTAAACTGTATGTGAAGTTCAGTGGCTTATTGCAAGCCTACATATATCATGGCAAGACTGTATTTCTGATGAAATGAGACTACCTATGAGTAAAACTGTATTACCAGTGTACATTATCGTGTGTTGGTCATATACAGCGACCTCTATTGTATTGTAATAGTTGTAATGGTACCTGTAAGTTCACATTGATATAGTTGTGAAACATTTACTCTTGAATGAATTTTAAATGTAAATAAAACTTGAATGAACCAATGAACTATTTTTTGTCATTGATCATCAACAACAACAAAAACAATAATTGAATGGTCTTATCTACCAGTTGCAGGAATTGGTGTGAAAAAATATAAAATCATCATAATCAATCCCAAGTACAGTGTGTGTTTAACCTGGATCACATTACCCAACAAACACTAATCTGGGAATGAAAAAGAACTGAAAAAAAAAAAAAAAAAAAAAAAGATATATAACCAACAATACCTGGGCAAAAGCACTGGACAACTGACTATTGATTGAAAAATGCACTGGAAAATTTCCAAGTCATATTGTCTACATATCCTTCAAGGCTACAAATCATTCCCAATTCAGACCTTAAAATCCGTTCCACCGTTCCGTAATGGAGATAAAATGTAGATTTCACTCGCGAGCGTGCATAGCGAAAATAAGATTCAGTATAAAGGTTAGGAAAGGGTAAACCTTACTGGCAAAGGGAAATGTGCTTTTTCGTTTTGCTATTTGAAAAGTCCTAAACGCACCATTTTTCTCTACAGGTGTGATTTAGTACAAATTCTGGTAGGTGAGATTGATATAAATTGTGATAGGTGAGACTGATATGAATTGTGGTAGGTGAGATTGATATCAATTGTGCTGCATTTTCACAGCTTCACAATAGATGCATAATATGCGTTCAGCTTCAAAGATTTGCCAATAATCGAGTTGTCTGAGGCCTTGAAATATGTCCTCTTCATTGGCGCTCTAATATCTTGTATAGTTTTTCTCCCAAAGGGTGTGCTTTAACTGCATCACATGCAAAGGAGATATTAATAAGAGCAGGTTCATCTCAAGTCTGAACGTGCCTTTCACCAGATGTCATTCAAACCGTGACCATCAGGAATGAAAATTTCACTGCTGATGACAAATAAAAATACATTTTATAGAATTGGAATGGAATAGATTTTATAAACTTTTTATCTTTAGAAATTACAATAAATTGTAGCACGAAAAATTCATGCTAGCATAGCCATTATATATCAGAATTTTCGTGCTTAATAAATCGCAGATGACACATTAAATTCAATCTTTTATTTATCAAAAAGCTTACACAGTGGCCTACAGCACTCCGAAGCTTTAACAAACATGGCTTTGGATATTACTCTTAAAATTTCAAACACATCTCTTCCATCTATCTTATTAAGATATATCACTTCAAAGTAGTCACAAAAATAACGAGATTGGACAAGAGTCAGATTGTACCAACAAAGAATAATTTTTAATATATTTTCTGTCTATTTGGTTGGAATCTGGTGAGTGCTAACAGTTTCCCCAATTTCTTGCTCCATCACTCAAACTAAGCACAATTCTCTCATGAAAAATCTGAGAAAAATACTGTCTGCATTTTTTCATCAGATAAATGATCAAAATTATTCTGCACTCGTCCAAAAAAAGTATGTATCATTTTGTACTAACATGTTCAGTTTTTATAAGAAAATCTTCATTTCTCAAACTTAAAACTAAAAATAGACAAAAAAGATTGAAGCTTTTTTACTAATAGCTGTCTGTAGGAGAAACGCTGTCCTCAGAGTGTTTTCTCACTTTTCAAATATTATAATTATTTTGTAAAAGAAAGTTGTGCTTTTACTTGTTGAAAATGAAGCCTTCCTTTTTGATCCTTAAACAAGTACTGAAGACTTTATTTCAAGCTACAATGTACATTGCATTAGAAACGAGTACAAGTACAACTCATGTTCAAAACGTACATTTTGATTTTTTTCAAAATAAGCAAAGAAATGAACCAACAAATAAATAATAAAAGATATACCTCTGTACAATAGTATTACCTTTGTATCTAAAACAAATTTTAGGAAATGAATCAAAACAGGAAATTTGCACAAATATTTTTAACGATTTTACACAAATTTACCATAAATTCCCAACTTAATTTGTTTTTCCAGTCAACAATTGTTCTTAATGTTCATAAAACAGATCTTAACAAATGACGACATTTCTCATGCCATTCCCGAATACACATAATTGAGCAAGCCTGTTGTTGTTTGCAACTTTTTGTCACAACTACATGAGCAATAGCAACAGAAATAAGGCAATGGATAACAATAGGCAAAAACAGTCGTCACAAAAAGAAATCCCATTCTCAGTTGTACATTTTTCTTTCTTGGATCTGACAATAACAAATGACTTCCAATTAATACAACGTGATTATCATCCGGACCAAAGAACCAGCATAAATTTCAGAGCACTGTTGGACTCTCCTATGAGCATGTTAGGTACCAATGACCTCTTCACCATTCTATTTCAAAATAATTATATTACTATATGAATTTAACCAGTGTTTGGAATAAAGTTCTGTGAAATTTATAGGTGAGAGAAGAACTGGTGAAAGAGAATTAGAGAAACTGATATAAGGAGAATAAAATGAATTATGCGACTTTGATATCACACACGGAACTGTTTTCACAAATACTTCTAACCCTGTGGTCATTTCAACAAAGGGAATTTTGATTTTTTTTTTTTGTTTAAAGCTGCTTTGCTAACAAAATGATACAAATACAAGGTCTGTAAAACTCCAACTTTGTGTACTTCATGCACATGTATTCATACAAGAATGCTTATAATCTTTACCCACATGAAGTTATGTGACTATCAAACTGCGATATCTGTTTCAACTACTGCCATTTTCACAACCCGACCAAACTTTGACCAGGAATAGTCCAAATGACATCACCAGATGACCAGATCACAAATGGTCTTCCACTGGGCTTCTAACATGAAAATCCTAAGTTAAATGACCTATGTGGGGGTGTCAGTTAGTCCATTTCAGGTCTTCTTAGTTAAGTCTTGTTGCGGACATGCCCGTTGTCTCCATATATATTTTACAATGATAAACACAGGGATATATATTTATATGTTTATGTAATACCACAGGCACCTATGATAAAATAAAAGAGAATGGCTTATGAGCCCATTTAACCAAATCAGTTCCTAGGCTGATCTTGACTTAAAGACTGAAAATTTTAGCTTCACCTGCCCCCCAAATGAATATAACAGTGAGGATCTGGTTTATAACCCCTCCCCCCCCACCAATAGTATTAAACTTATGACACTTTTAATGAGACAAATTTGTGAATTGTCCATCCCTGTGTCTTATATTTTAAGGTGAAATTGTCCTTCTTGAATTTATTATTTTCAAGTGTGAAATGAGGCAAAAAATAATAATAAATAAATAAATAAATAAATAAATAAATAAATAAATAAATGTATTTTTTTTAATCTTTGTGCCCTTGATCAGCCAGTGTATAGCATTCCCACTTGCAATGCAAAGACCCAGGATGATTTCACAAAAGAACAACAAAAATGGCTACAACTTTAAGCAAGATTTGCTCGAATCATTCAGTGTTTTTCTGCAATTTCACCCAGCCTCCTGTCAGACTTCATACTTCAGTTTGAAAACCAAGATCAGCCTTGGACCTAGTTTGTACTTTTGGAAAAACGAGACCTTGTATTATACAAAAGGCAAATAACACACTAGTAAATAACATATGCAAACACTATGATGCATATATATATATGTTTTCTCCTTTGCATTTCTGCATAAAAGTGGCTACGATTTTCTACTAAAGTCTCAGCACCCCTTTAATAAGAAAGTTCATATTTACACTAGCTTGTTTTTTGTATACAATCAAGCTGGCAATGCGCAGCACTGCATCTTTATCACATTCAACAGTCAAACTTGTAGTTGCACTTTTTTTTCTCTTTGCGATACACTTTTCACAATGCCTTGTGGAACTCTGCTGGACAGCAGGACTTAAAAAAGTAATCTTCAACAGAAATAAGGCTGTCACCATCAACTTGATGGGATGCTGGAATCTGAATCATCATTATTTATAGCCGTGTACCACTGCCTTCTTCCTATGAAACCAGTATCTTAGAACTCTTTTTGTAATCAAATCAGAACATTCACTTCTAAAAAGTGTTCATGATAACATTCCCCATGCACATCGGAAAAAAAATTATTTGAAAAGCTCACAGTCTATCACAATCTGACTTTTTTTCCACTAACATTCTACCAAGCATCTTCATGGTCATGATTCCGTACATTTGAAAGCATTTGAGCAGCCTCAACTACGGCTATCACAAGTCTCCATTTTGGCTTTACAAACGGGACATCCCGTCCTCATGTAATTAAAGCACTTATGTCATCAGCAAACTCAGCTGTGTCTGAAAACATTAGTCTGCTAAGAGCCTGAAAAGTTCCATATCTATCACTTTCTCTTCTGTATCCATAACTTTTGCACACATTTTTTTAAAGCAGTTATATTGTCAATTCTGCCATAACAGTGTGAAAATCTGTCAGTCGGTGATAGTCTGGGTCTTCCGTCTTGCTGTCTTCCTCTCCTTCTTTGTCCATCTCCGTGAATGACGGATTATTTGAATTCCGAGGCATTTTCAAAGTGCACGGCAGCATTTCCTTCATGACGCTTAAGTGCACCACAAGAGACGTAATGTTGTTCCATTGTTTTTCTAGCCCCTGGGGAAAAGACAAGCGGCAGTTACTGCAGATGCCATTTCATAAATGGTTGACAAAAAAAAAAAAAAAAAAAAAATCATTGTAACGAAAAAGAAATTCACACAGTCTCTGTGGAAATATATAAGTCATGCACGGTGTCCATAAAATTAAAAAAAAAAAAAATACATCAGTGTTTGAAGTGAATCAAACTGAGATCATCATGAAAAAAATGTTTTGATTGTTTAATATGAATTTTCCGCATTGCAGAAAATAAATCTTTTTTTTTTTTTCATTTTGTCTTATATCCACTTTTGATTGTTTATGGATCCTCCTCCCTGTGAAAAAGAATTTGTTTTTCACTTTCTATCCACTGTATTGTAGAATTCTACCTCTGGGAAACATTTAAAATTTCTATCTAATCCACCACTCATGCAGTAACATGGAAGATTGAAGTCTCATCACCAAAACCACCACAAGTATGAAATATACCCCGCTCCATTTCAATCACGTCGACATATGCATGTGCGCACGTTTTTGTCAAGAACACAAACATATTCTAATTTTTTTTTTCCACATGAGATGTAGAGCCTAATAACATTGATAATGAAGTGTATCCAACTCAGTCGTGTGAATGCGCATGTTTTCATGCACATGAGACATGTTCATTTTCGACGTAAGAAGGGTTTGGCGTACACCGTTTGCCCCGTCGTAACGTGCATGGAAGCATTTCTGGCATGATAGAGAGATGAGTAACGAGAGCGTGCAAATTGGACCACTCCTTATCTAGCCCCTATAATAGAAAGAACAGAGAAAAAAGAGAGGATATACATATAATATAATATAATATAAATAAATTAAATAAACAAGTGTTATAATGCAGTTAATTGTATTCTAATAAATTAATCAATAAGTCAGTGAAAGGGTGAAAAGACTTAAATCAACCGTGAACTAAAATTGAATAACTGAAATGCAATACTAAGGCAAAGGCATGCAAATAATACTATAATACTAATGCAGTGCCAATCAATGCTAGACAACATGCTCTACTCATTCCCAATATACTCTCTTTGTTACGTTATTGACTAAACTATAATCAATAGAAATGTCTGTGTGATAACACTTATTTCACAGGTTTGATGGTATTGATATCATAAAACACCTAAACTATCATGCAAGAATTAATGTTACTAGAATAATACTAGAGAGGGGTGTGAATACTACGTGTACATTTAAAAGCTAAAATTACAACCATGCAACTTTGTCAAGTGAGTCTGGTAAATACTATTCTATACTATGGAGCAAACTACAACATATCTTTCCTGGTATGACCAAAAAAAAAAATAATAATAAAATAATAAATAAAAGGGTTTTGGGAAAATACAATATGTTTGGATTTATTTTTGTGTTTTGGACAAGGTTTGTCATCTTACAACTAGCACCAATTTTTTTGAAATGCATCTGTTTTATCATGATCATTTTATTGTCCAGAGAATATACAGGATTCTGTTTAAGGTTCTGGATTCAAATAGTCAATCTTCACTCTTCACCCCAGAGTGAAAATGGAACAAAATATTATTTTACAAGGGGGCATTTTTATTTATTTATTCATTTTTTATTATACAACATAAATAGTTAAAAAGCTCCGAAGAACCCATTCTCCAAGCATCAACTAAAATGCCTGGTATTTGGTGCATACTGTGGGGCAACTTTCCAAGGCTAGAAACTCTGCTTGCTGCTCAGTTTCATCAGACTTTAACTCAAGGGGGGGGGGGGGGGGCTGTGTGGGACACGCTGGGAAGGAGGTTGCAGGGGACAATAAAAAAAGCTTTTTGTCATCTCATTTCCCATTTTCAGCTAAGTTCTTTTGTGAAGGTGATACTAGCAAACTAGGGGGGCTTAAGACCCCAACCAGGCAACATCAACAGCTCAGCTTCACGTTCTCAGTGTGAGTTGGACTTCTGGCATTTATCTAGTAACAGCTGCCAGCTGGTCACTGGTATACAGGGATATAGTGCTTATGTTTTGGTAAATATCTGATATTGTTTTCTGATCTTAATGTGCATCCATAGTATTTATTTACTTCAAACTCACTAGAACCAAAAGCAAACATGTGCAGACCCTGCAAAATTTGAACAGAATAAGCTTAAGTGGCAAAACTCATCTTGATGATCTAGTGAATAAGCATAAGGCAAAAAGGCACCAAGAGAGTGAATGTACAAACCAACAGAGGAGCAAGCCAGGTCAATAACAACAAGTAATATGATGTAGTGAAGCAAAAAGAAAAGGAAACACTTCAATACTGGTTGCCAGAAAAAAAAATCTCATCCCTGATCTGAACCTCAAGAAGGATCCAACAGTGAGGAGATATAAAAAACGGCCTGTTCTTAAAGAAGCAGCAGATGAAAAGGAACCCCTCCCCCTCCCCCCTTAACCTGTATCCAAGAATACAGCAAGTTTGAACACTCATTTGTGCATCTGGGTGAAGAGAGACAGGGGGGGAATAAAGTATGTTACCTGAAGACACAACAACTGGTTGAAAGAGCAAGAGTCAAGTGGTGACCTCTATGACACAAGTCAGGAGTCGGGCATTGCTGCCAGTCCAGCCATGGTATTTCATACATACCTTCAGTCGAACTCCAGTTTGTGTTCGCTGAATTAAATAGTGCGCGATGCCAGTTGGGTTGTCGAACTTTGGAACTTTTACTGAGAGCGCATAGCACCCTGCGTGTGTGGTACTGTCACGGATGATGAACGAGCCTATGTCCTCGTGGTGTAGAATTTCCAAGGCTATCTCCCTGCAATAAAGAAGATTGTATATTGAGGTAGGAAAGATTACAACAGTGGACAGTTCATGAAAAAGCTGTTTCTATCATCAGATTATAAGATTCTAAAAACAGTGGCTAGCAATTGAACAAATTTACCAAATTTTACCTGCATTAGATGGCACAGGACCAATGTGAACTTCATAGACAGAGTGAATGCCCATATGAATATAGTATCAAATACAGTAACAATACATTACCAATACAGAATCAAAACAGTATCAATATGGTATCAATACAATACCAATACAGTATCAATATAGTACCAATACAGTATCAATACAGTACCAATACAGTATCAATACAGTACCAATATAGTACCAATACAGTATCAATATAGTACCAATACAGTATCAATACAGTACCAATACAGTATCAATATCAACATTCGTAACAGCCAAGTAATCAAATACCTTGGAATTCCTGCCTGGTACCATGGCGCCATCTTTAGTGTTTCATCTTCGTGTCCGGCTTCTGCCTGCTGCTGTAACCTCCTCAAAGAATCATACCTGCAAAACAAGTGAAAGTTCAAAAACCTTAAATGAAATAAAATAATTCTCTCCATGCTTCTGCATGTAACATTTAAATATACAATCGTCTTGTCATGCTGGTGGTCTCTTACAATGTCAATCTACGTAAAAATAATGACGTTTATAATGGCTAAATTCAACAGTCTATATATACTATAAAGTAACCCTTGATCATCTGTTCCATTTGGGTTGTGTACATGAGCTTATAATAATCAACCTAATAAAGCAGTCACCAAGAGAGCTATTGGTTAGGATTCATCTTGACCTCATCAAAAAAATTCACAAACTCTACTAGGTATTCTTATTCCCACTGTTTAAACTTGGTATTTGCTGGAGTCAAACAGAAGCTGTCGGGGATGTTGTACAGAGACATGGCTGTGTTGTTCAACTTTCATGTTGACCTCTCGTGACCTCTTCACACACCCTAATAACCTCTTCACACACTCAGGTCACATGCTTGGTGATAAACAAAACTTGCCACTGTCTAGACATTTTGAGTATGGTAACGACTTAAATTTTTCAAATGCCTCACTTTTTTTTTTTTTTTTGCTAATGTTTAAGCTTAAATTCAAGATTTATCATTTTTAAACACTCACAAAATATGTATATTCTGATTCAAAGCCAGGTGTAGTAACTAGTCAAAACTTTTGAATCAACAAATAAGGTATTAGTAACAAAGAATTTATTAGGAAGAAAACTATCAATTCATACAATTCAAATTCATCGAGCAACTACCATATTTAAAAGTACAACAGAATTAGAAATGCCTGTACTTGACATGCCCATATCTGATCAGTGCCTTAGATATCTTCATGGCATAACAGGCCCATAGCCAGCAATTTCAAAAGGGGGTTTCTTTTTTTTTTTTAAAAAAAAGTGGACCTTTTCCCATAAAAACTTCATGTACCTAGATCAAAATTTACCCAGAGTGGACCTTTTCCACGCAAAAGGGGCAGTTCTTTTGACCCCTCCCCCTCCCCCGCTACGGGCCTGCATAATGTGACATTAGTGTTAAGGGGACTAAAGCATTACATTTTAGTACACTTATAAATTGATATGGAACTGGTTGTCAAAATGTGTAGATTCATGAGAGAAAGAGAGAGAGAAAGAGAGAGAGAGAATCTACAAATTAACCAGCCAAACTGTAAAGTTTACCTCAAAAATGTACTCTTGTAATTGGAAGTCAAAGAGACTATCTACATCTAGCATGCAGGTTGAAATTAATGGCTTATTTACACATGGAGATGTTGTCTTAATGCATTCAAACATGAAAGGTCATGTTATAAACAACAATTACTCAAATTTACCCAAATGTCTAGACCATCCACCCATACACACACAGTTACACTGACAACCACATTGGTAAAAGTCTCGATTCCTCTAAACTCACATCCCATCCTGACTGATATCTAGAGCATTTTTCTACTGCCTTGCGTAGTGCAGGAAGTAGAAAACCCAAAAAGTACACCAACATTAATAACTGTCTGCTATTGAAAATTTTTATCACTTTTACTCAGCAAACTTTTACAGGTAAAAGGAATTTTGTTATTTATGACGACCTTTAACTTATCCTTTCAATTTTTGACACATCAGTGTCTTTTGCTCAAACTTTTATTCACTAAAAAAGGAAATAAAGACAAAATATACACAAAATGTACCAAACGCCCTCTTCAACATTGCCCTACCTGTGTACATAATTATAATAACAGTATCCTCCGGTGTAGACATGTTTCTGAGACCTAACCCCCCCAGCACCGCCTTGGCTGCGATTCCACTTCACCCACTTGCGAATTCTTCTCCACCACTTCATGTCTATCTATATCGCAATCAATTGGTTTTCCCTGTGGCGGCCATTTTATGCTGATTTATGTGCATGTGTGTATCTGGATCCTTAGTGCACGATGTTATTTATAATCCCCTGTTAACTATGGTGTAACCTCGTCTCATTTGGTGCCTGCTGTAATATCTTCTGAAAATGTTACGTCTGCCAGAAAATCTGCAGGAAATTCTAAGGTTTGGCAGTTTCTGAGACATAATTGTTACATTAGTAGCTGGAAACACAGTCAGAGAATCAGTGTTAAAATACCAGGTGAGAGGGAGTTTTTTTTCTGCAACTCTCTCACTAAATATTCAGCATTTAGAATACTCCAAATGAATCTAAATATGTTCTTTCCTAGCGCCCGTACTATACAGTTATTGGATATTCAAATTTAATCATTCATAGGGAAAATACAGTTGTAGGAGTAGTGGTAAGTAATCCCAAATCAATACTCAAATTCACAGTCACTGAAACATCAGACTGAAAAAGGCTAGCGGCCAAGTTCTGGAAGAGGTTCTGAGTCAGCAATATCTTCCAGCTTATCATTAATTTACAATACAGAGTGCTCAATACAGCTTATTGTAGTAGCAGGAATCCAATGATGCCCCGATAGTTCAATATCTCCTTCTCCCTCCACATCAGGATTTCCTGCTATTAACTCCTACTGAAGAACCCAATTGATGAAGTGAACGTCTGCTTGTAAAGTATTCAATTAGCCCACTGAAGTGTTTGCCTGCTCGACTTCTGTCTCTTTACTCCTGACGAATTGTTGTAAATCACCCCAGTATGAAATGGTAAATCAATGTCCTGACTTCCAGGAGAAAATTTACAGTACACACACATAGAAAAGTACATAGAGACTGCGTTCCCAGCTCTTTAGTCTTTCATGAATTATTACGACCTGCCCCAGATTAACTGCTGTAGAAATGTGTCGACAATACGGGAATGGCAATCCAATGGAATATGGTGGTCTTTAAGTCAAAAGCCGTCAGAGACAGATCTACCAGCAGGCTATTTCTCAGAGATAATTGTAAAATCAATGTCTGTCTGATGCTTTTTGTTAATAGATCAGCCTGACGGTAGAGGCTTGAATGCAAATGATCCTTTCCTTTTAAATTATTCTATCTATCTGATGAGTCTAGTGTTTTGGTAGGCTGTAGATTAAGTCTACATTTCATCTATTCTTCCCAGACAAAAAAGGGAAAAACAGAAGGCCAAAAGGGGAGGGGGTTGAAGGAGCACCAAAGCTACCTTTTCACTTGATCTTTTTTCTTGGTAGTATTGTTCTAAAAACACTTGATAAACTCATGGGGATATGGGAGAGAGAGAGAGAGAGAGGGGGGGGCACTAGGTCTTTCTCTTCACTGTGTATTTTTCTGATTGCGATTGTTCAGACGATTTCTGACCGTTCAATATAATCAAGAATTCTTAACATAATCCACATTCGAGGTAACACAGGATATAAATCCAGTCTAATTATTCTCTTATTATACAACCTGGTTTACTCATATACAGGTGGTTTGTCAGCCTCTGATCCATCTTGTTTCTAGCAATTCTGTTTCTGTTCTTCTGATTTGATGAATTCGAGACAATCACACTTTGTATAGGTTTCCTGCTGTGGTAATATAATTGGAGATTCAACCCCGTTCCTTCATGACATAAAAATCAACCAGTTCTTGAAGCAACACAGCATATCAATGGAAGTCTGTATTTATATGATCTGCCATAAACTAGTTAGGACAAAACTGCTGTTTTTTTTCCCCTCTGTTTCCTCCACACATCCCTCACAACATGGACAAGAAAGATGCTAGTCTCAATGATATTCCATCTCCCTGTAAACTTCTTTAAGTTAATTGTACAATATGGCTGGTACTATACTGTACCGTTCAAGATTCTGCAACCAGAGTGTGTAGAAAAGGTCAAAAGCTCAAACCCTTCATGTGTATGATGTGCGTGTGTATTCCTTTGGTGTTGCTGTTGTCTGGATGAAAGAATGCGCCAGAACCAACTCCGTTTAATGGTCCAACCTCTTTCTGTATTGTACAACCCTAATATTTCCAGTTTCTAATTTCCTTTCATGTCACAGCAGTCTTTAAAATTCTTCTCCTGAATTTCAACTTCCTGTCAGTCCTTGTTTACAGTCCGAAGAATGACTACTGCTAAGCTTCTACCATAGTTTTTCACTCTCCTCACACTAGTATCTCTGATTAAATGTCACTTCTCTAGGATTAAATTAAATATCCATTCGAATCATGCTTCAGTTTCTACAGGCAGCCTTTGATTTGTTTCGGTTTGAATGCATGTCTGTTCCTTTATCCTCGTGAAAATTAATACTGGGTCCACTACTCTAATTTCTACAAAATAATGTTGCTGTAATTCTTAATGTTAGCAAAAGCTGTTTCTTCACACTGAAACTGTCTTTTTTTAAACAACAGTCATATAATGTATACACTTATCAGAAAAGTATTCTTCTACACCTTCGCAAGGTAAAATAAATATCCCTCTATCTCTCTGCCTTGAAAGTGAATGTCATTTCCAATGTAAACCTTGATCAGAAGACTGACGTTACATAAACTTCGTTTGCCACAAAATGCCAGTTCTCATTCAATCAAAACTATGGCACAGCATTCCTGATTAATTTCTTTCTCTTACGATTCAGCTTCTGATCTAATTAAGCAGAAATCTCCCAGCCCAATCTGTTAGGTTTAATTGCAAACTATCCTAGAGAGAATTGCAGTTGGAAAATTTCATTTCAAAGATAAATCATCCAATTAAGCCTGAACAGAACATCAATCCATTGTCGTCTCCCCTCCAGAATTAAAACCTCTGTGTTCTATATGCCGCGATCCAATTATTCTCCAGAAAGGCCATTGTTAAATGTATCATCCAATTTGTGCTGCTCTCAAGGCTGGCATATCACCAGTAACCTCATTTCTAACATCCAAAGTCATTCCAATTCCAAATTTCCTTGACAAATTATCTAGAGTATCAACTTTTCTGTTCATGTATTTTCTCTCTCTCTTTTTTTGACTTCTAAACTTTTTAGGTGGAATACGTCAACTTCAAGAAATGTCACTCTAAAACATGTTGCGCAGTGATTAAGGTCCGTCAAGCTTTGCCGTCAGCTAACTGAGCGTGTCCAGATCTCCGTCTGCTTCTGCTGTCCCACTACATACCCTCTCACCTTCCTGCCTGGCTGAATCTCCCACTGGGCATTAATTTTCTGAGAAATAATTGCACTTTTAAGATGTATCACCCAGTCTGAACATCAATCAGGGCCTTGTCAAGCTTGTAGATTGCCTAATGAGGCAGGCAGTAATGAGGCGTCTGCACACACGTTAATAATTTCTCACAGATCTTTCAAGTATTGTGAATGTCTTCACTCTCTCAGTCAATTATTCATAACACTAGCCATGGAATGGAATAGAATGGTTTCCATAAGGTCCCTAGAAAAGCGTGACTCTTTTTCATTCGATCTGTTGGCTTTATTTTTTCTTCTTTCAAAAATTCTTCAAGTGTTTTTGAAAGTATACAATAACAATTAAGTAGTCAAATGTTTGTCAATGTATTTCCCATATATTCTGCATGGACTACCTGATCTTCCACAGTCCTCATCTCAAATGTCTCTTACAATATTTTCGCTGTACCACAAATAAATGCACCAACACCACAAACCATTTCAAAGCATATATTGATATGTTTTTGATGATATTTTAATGACTTTATTTGCTTCCCCATCCTGTCTCCAATCTGTGGTAATTTTCTATGTTAAAAAAAAAAAAAATTCCCATGGCAGACGAGAGTACAAGTGTTTTCCTGTCAGTTAGTTGCAATTGTCTGTGACCACAAATCCAGTACAAACCCACTTCTTCACAGGTCTCCTGTGTGTGTTCACTAAATCGGTTTTTGGTTTTCGACAGTCAACTTGCGGTCATTTATCATGCTGCGTTGATCACGCCACTGAATGTCTTATTTCCCAGAACTAATTTCTTGGAAACTAAACCAGACGTCTCTGAGGGGAAATCTTGTCAAGAATCCATTAACGACACCACATATTTAGGCCGTCCCTCTTTCCATCTTTAGATGTGTCTTCTGTTGAAGTGTATTGATTTTTCAGTCCACTGCCAGTGTGCGTTTTCCACTTACTGGCTACTCACAACAACACCTTAAACTGCTTCTTGAACAGACCTAATAGGCGCTTAATTGATAATATATATAGAGAGAGTAATTAGATAGATACATGAACCTCTCTGTTCTTATATTATTTCTCCTTAATTAAACCAATTTCTCTGCTAGTTTCACCAAAGGAAAGAGTTGTTTGAACATTGCTTCTGTCTCAGTTACTTGTGTACTTAGTTAACTGAATTATGTCAATACAAGATGATAATATTGTCTTAATGGATTTTTAATGACATTTTGGTATTGGCATGTTACCTAATTTATTTACAAACCCCATTCTTTCCTTCTGTGGTCTAATCTTATATGTATAAGATGAGCTTTTAAAAGAATGTGAAATTTTTGCTTGTCTTCATAAAAAAATCACAAATTACCTATTTTTGGAGCTTAAAATATTGATGAAACATGGCCTATATATTTTTTCATCATCTAAACTATATAAACAAACAGGTGGTGTGTCTGACACCCAACATATAAACTGAACCACAAAACTTCACATGGGGCAATATTTTTTCCAAAGAGCTATATTTATCCCTCACGTCTGACATAAACAGTACTTTTTATTAACTATGGGATGAACAGGCTGCATACAGATGAACCCCAAACCATGTTTACACAGGGACCTTTGGTACACCAAGTCTGGCACAACCCAAATTGCAATCAAGGCAATTGCTGTTCAGCATGTCAAGGAATATTCAATCAACTGAACTGAGAAATTTAAACTAAAAAGGGCAGTTTATGGAAGGCATTCATAGCAATTTAGATATTCTTTTTTTTTTTGGAGGGGGGGGCGGCATTTTAAAGGCAAAATCACAACCGGTCAGTGAGTCAAATGGTGGTCTGAAAAGGGTCACAACTGAGTGCAGATACAGCAGACAACACATTAATCTGCATTCCTTGCTGTCACTGTATCAGCTGGTCTACTATCTTCAGTAAACATGCACCCGATTTTTTATGACCTTGTGTAGCAAACATGTCTCTTTATTGAGGGTATTACTTTCCAATATTTCACTGAATGTATCATGTTTATCAACAACAAATGGGTTATCTTCTTAATGAATTGAGAATTCACCTATCCATAAAAGATGATCACTCTTTTTCTGTTATTTTTATTTTTTAAAAAGTTTATTTGCATTTTTGCAATAGTCTTATACATTTTACCTGCCTTATTTCCTTAAAGCCTAACTTCTCCATTCATACTTCCTCTACTCATCATGAATTTCTTATCTGTGACATCTCTTCTATTACATCTTTTATATCTTTCAGTTTAAGTGAATTATTTCAAGGCCTATAAAGACGTTAAATAACAACACCACAAAGTCTATCTAAAAAAAAGTGTCACTTCCTTAATACCTGCTGAGCTCAAACAGAATATAGGAAGAAAAATGGGTACGTGTTGAGTATGACCCCACCCACTCTGTAAGTCTGATTATTTCCTTTTTTCTGAATTCAGTGATGTGGTAACTTTGATTTATATTTACTATTCCAGTAAATCAATTTTGCAATTTACATTTTCCACATTCACTAGTGAAATGACTTCATCTCTCATTATACTTGAATGGGCTTGAAACTTCTTACAAAATCATCGAAAAAAAAAAAAATCTAAAGATGGCTGCTTGCTGAGGCATATTTACCTGCACAGACTAATGGGCTGTAGGTAGAGGCTCATAAGTCTGTCAAAAACTCCCACAGAGAGCATCATTCAAATTCTAATAGTGCAAATCTCTCAGGTGTAATTAAATGAAAATGTTAATGTATAAAGCCTTATAGGCTTACACATCTTTGAAAAAAACCCACATCCAAGGTGTTGAATTTTGCCTTTTCAGTATCAGCCAGTATAATTCAATTAGTCCAAAAAATTCTTTTCTAAGGGTATGGAACAAAATGTGTTTAAAAAGGCAGACAGATATTTCAGCAAAAAAGTTAGAAGTTTGCAATTTAACTCTAAAATTATCAATTTAAAATGGTAATTTTGAAAAAAATTCACGCTACATGAAGGTGTGGAAATTTCACCTGGGGATAGCAAATCTGGTGTTTTCTTTTTTTCCCATGTTAAGATTGATGGTAAGCTTCCGTAACTATCTGTCTAAAAAGGTGGCACAAACATACAAAATAGTCTCTACTTGATATTCTGCTCAACAAATCAAGTCTGTTCACAAGAGAACTACTTTGGACCGAAAATTGGGTGAAAAGTAAAGTCAGGTATCTACAGTTATGTGGTAGAGTGGGGTCTTCCCCATTTTCCACCCACACATATATCTGTGTGAATCAAACAATCTAATTCCTAAAATATCCCCGAGTATGGTAACTTTTCATTTTCATAATACATTATTTTTTCATCATTTTTCGCCAATTACTCTCTTACACAAATCCATAGCTTTTTTCAAAACATCTGAATGTATCACCATTTTAAATCATTTCTTTCAAATTCATGGAATAACTACCGTAATCTTTAGGAATAAAATCAGTCTGGAATGGTCTGTAGACACTGAAGTGTAATTTACCCCATAAGTCCTCCAAAATAGTCAACCTGTTTACCTAACTGTCCTAATTGAATATGGATTTACTTTATCCTCAAGTATAAATATAACCAGACTTGTGGAAAGAAAGGGATTTCCCTGTGTAAACAATTACTTTGTATTATACCCTCTTTGTCACCTGAAAGAACTTGAGGCATTTTTTTTTTTTTTTGTCTGTATTTTTCAGATGGCTCCCAGATCATATACTTTATAGATGTATGCAAGATGACGTGCCAAAAATGAAATAACATAAAAGAGATATCAAAGAAAAATCTATCATTACATTTGTTCACGTGGACAATTGCTGAGCTTGGGATGATATATATTTAATACATATTTATTAAAAAATCTTTTATCTAATAATTTTTGAAGGGAGTGAGATTGAGATCTGTATACAGTTCTTATTTATTTATTTATTTTTTTTATCATTGGTTCAGAAATCTGTTTAAAATTCTTAATGTGACCACACCTTTAGCACCAGCCCTCCCCTTCCTACACGCACGCACGCACACACGCACGCACGCACGCACGCACTCACACACACAGGTCTTGCTATCTCTGAGCTGACACTGGCTTAAGTTACCATTGTAATAGGACTCTGCTTGCTCAGCAGAAAGCTATTCAAAACTGGCAGCTCTCTCTTTCTCTTGACAAATTTCTACTTTATTGGATGGATTTGCACAGTTATTGTACAACCCTTTTGTTGAGAGAGCTCCTGTATTACTAGCCTACTTCACATATCTCACAGCCTTTTTTTTTTTTGGGCATCTGCTGAGCCTAGAGCCCATACCTTAGTTTTTAAGTATATCTTGTAGGTATTTGTGTTTTATAAGTGTGTGTAATGATATAATGTCTTTTTGGCAGACCAGTTGATGGTGGGAGAGGAAGGATTATTGCTAACAGATTTCAGATTACTCTCCTAGTTTTCAAACCCGCTGACTGTAGACACTCCTTCTCAACTGGTGCATGGATATCTTCAAAGAAAACCTTTTTCCTTTTAAAACGCTTTGCTCTATAATGAGTAGTAAAAAAGAATAAACAATAACACATGTCAGCTCCATAACAAAGGCTGATAACTTGGCTATGTAGCCATCAAACTGATTCTGTTTTTTGGCAGGTAACGAACAACTCTTCACTGAAAAAAAAAAATCAGCCACACTCAAATAAAATCACCCTACCTTAATGGCAAGCCTGTGGATCCAGAGGGCCCAACTGCATAAGTTCCAGCTGCTCCATTCTGACAATTGCTATATCGAAAAGGGCTGTCATTCTGATAACGTGTGTTGTATACATTTTGTTTAACTGTTCCATTCACATGAGCTGTGTAATTTGGTGCAAGACTAGCACTGTCACTGCTTGAAGAGGCATAACTCGACCTCTGTCCTTCGCTGGACCAACTCGACCTCGACCTTTGACCTTCACTGGCCAGACTTGACCTTGACCTTTGGCCTTCACTTGCCAAGCTTGACCTTTGACCTTCCTTGTTTTTGGGGGTCTTTCTGTCCTCCATGGGTGTTGCAGGGAGAGGTCTATTGAGCATGGGATTTTTACCTTGCTGTTGAAGAAAAAAAAAAAGAAAAAAAAATTAGCCAATAGCAAAAGATTCACAAAATAACCCATTCAGATGAGGATACAACAATGCATGTCAATGCTGAAGTGTCAACAGAAATAAAAATTATAATAATATAGTAAATAATAATAACAATGTATGCATAAGAAATCTGAAGTTGAGATACCCATGATTTAAACTACTAATACTTAAGTTTCAATAAATAATAAAAATTATAATAATGACAATAGCAACAATAATACATTAATTCATACAAAAAAATCTGCTGCAAGTATCACCCACTGAAATCACTCTTCAGGAGATATGTCCCTGTATTCAAACCACAACCTACAACCCATTCTATGTGACTATATGTAAGTTAACATGTACAACCATGTACATCCCTATATTTCACTAGGTGCTAATTTCACCTTAACAATTCATAGACGATCTTCTTTTGTCCCCATTGCCAATCATCAGCTTGTACAATGTGACCTTACAAACTTATTACAGACTCTCAAAGCAGACAAATGCTGAAATCCACTGTTCCATGCATGCTACGACAACATCAAAAGTTTGTAATATTTCTGAAGACAGCACAATCAGTCCTTTATATCTTTCAGGTACTGATATCTGCTCATGACAAATTACCTTGTTTTGTAGTTGTCTTTTTTTCCTTTTCTAAAGAGACAAAGGTCACGAGCTAACTGATGTTGCTCTCTGCTAACATTTCACAATGAAAGTCAAACACTTCCTCCTTATTTTCCATCTTGTTTTCAGAAAATCTAAAAGTGGAGGAACATCTGAAGTCTTGGACCTGTTCACATACTCAAAATAGAGTTTGTTCTGCAGCATTCAGTTTTAAGTAAAAATACTTTAGCACCAGCACTGTGGGGGAATAGTTCAGAATCAACCGGACCAGACTGGACAAAGGAAAAAATAAACACAAAGTCACATGGGTAATCAGATTATGAAGAGCACCCCCCCCCCCCCCGCCCCTTATTGTCAAAGTTCCAGGAGAGACTAGATCAAGAAGGACACAAGGCACCTGGCCAGCAAAAATAAAATGGAATAAACCATCAGAAACAGAACTTCACAAAGCCATTTCTTATTTGTACATGTGAACTGAGCCTTGACAACCAAATTTCAAGAGCTCCTCTGCAGCACAATCTCAACGGTCAGTTATACAACACATGCCACTGTAAGGAATCAAACAATATTGAAATGTCAAGTCATTTGTCACTGTGTAACACTGCCAGCCATTGATGGAGGGGTTTAATTAGTTCTTCTCAGCGGGCCAGTGATTGAGAGGTTTAATTAATTCTCCAGGTAGAGCAGGCAATATCTAGGAACCTAGTTAACAACTTGAAGATACAATGATGCACTTTACTGGGGTGTGTTTACACCAGACAAACTCAGGCCGAAATCTGGTCTAACTGAGAATTAGCACTCTTAGGGGTTTCTTTGAGAGCTGGCCATCCAGTGATGGTCTTGATTTCCTGACTTAATTAGATCCATTGTGAATATGCCTTTACATTTAAGTTAATTCTTAACTCAATTCATGTAAAATTTGAATGATTCAGACAGGCTCTAAACTGACTCAGTTGTCAAGTTATCTAGTGACAACATCTAGATACAAAATCGGTCCAGTTGTATCTTTGTCTGACTTCACCTTAATTAAACACATCCCTGACAACATATGAGTGAAACTGACCTTATACCATAGGTCTTAAAAAAACTTTTTTGTTTTGAAAATAATTTGAATAAATGTAACAACTCATAATAGAATGCCATAATAAAACAAATACTCATACCAGTTTCAAATATCCACAGATATTTCGGAAAAAAATTCCCTTGAACATACGATACCACACCTGACAGTCATCCCAACAACCCAAAACCATGAAAGGCATGCACTTCAGAAATATCCCCTCTGCCAGAGGAATGCCAATTTATATCACGAGTAACAAAATAGTCATACAATTTCACACTCCTACATTTTGTAACAAAATCAGAGTGGCATCCAACCTCACTTCTCACACATGCTTCTTCTTTTGTTTAATGAAATTCTGTTCTAAATGCTACAGCTTGTATTAAGATTTACAATTACACCTAACCTAGTTTTTAACCGTCTTGTACAAGACCTATGTAATGACCGTTACACTGTTTTTTCCTCTCTTCTGATTTTCTAAGCTCTCCCAAACGATGAAGACAACTCACTGACACCAAAATGCAAAAACAATTATAATTAATTAATTAATTAACCCCTTTTCCACAATTTATCACCGACACTGTAAAAAACACCAAAAAAAAGTTACAAAGCTTAAGTAAAAAACATAATAACAGTAATGAAAAAATGAAAAATACTGAGAAGTAATCTCAGCCTTTCAAATATTTACCAACCTGCAAATTATCAGATTCCTCAGTGACGACTGATGTTATACAAGAGCCCAGCATCTCCATGCCAACTCCATAATCACCATCAGCAGAGAAATCAAATTATGCTCCCATTACCATGAATCTACCACCCGCCTTCTTACCAAAAGACGTCATCTCAGAAACAAATTTGCCTGTAATACCTACGTCGAAGAAGCCGTAAGACACACAGCTATATCTCGCCTCCCGACTCCCAAGGTGAGTGGCAACATTCTTATTACCCACGGCAACAAACAACCGCAGTCACATCAAACTGAGCTTTTAAGGAGTCCTTTGATGCCCAACACCACACAAATTTTCTTTTGTGTAACAATGCCGTGATCTTCAAACTTATCGTCTTCACCAAAGTCATTAATGAAAGAAACAAATGATCCAATTTCCTGCAGTATATAACCTTCCTTGTGAAAGAACATGCAGGTTGTAATGTCTCCCCATCATCCTATCTTCCTACCTATTTATTTATTCTTTTCATTTCCCTCTTTTCTCATTTATTTGTCTACAAGGTGTCTGCATCACATCACATGTGAGCTGGCAGTCACAACACTCAGAAATGATTAGAAATGATTTTCAAAATAAACAAATCAAAAAATATTCCCATTTTGTTCACAGTGGAACCTGTTTCACACGGCAAGGTATTAATACCCTCAGCAGTTTCAACCTGATGATGAAATATGTCCATACCGTATGTTTTGGGAAGTACTGCTTCTCAAAAGAAAAATGGTGCACACATAAGAAGCATCTGTTCCTTATGTCGAGTTTACTAATATCTATTTACCTATCTATCCTTCTGACCTCTTCAGTGCAACCTTCTCAATAATATGATATAGTATAAGGTCTTTTCAAAGTTAATTAGTATAATAAATAATTCAATACATACCTCCAGTTCTAATGTTGTAATTCTGCAAAATTTATCTAAGCATCTTAAATTATTTCTTGGATACCCTCAGTTTTAAATCCTTATTTTTTTAAAATCCTAATTAAAGCTTGGTAATAAAACCTACTGAATATTTTTCAAATTAGCTTCTGTAATCAGGGATCCATTTCACAAAAGAAATTTAGGTGGAATTTTGGTCTAAAATATTAGAACAAAATTTTATTTTACTTAAGCTCTGGATAAACTGGCAGTAGAGGAATAGAAAAATGTAACTATTAGTCTCAAACAGAAGCCATCCTTTTCTTGCTACAAAACAATATTTCATTTAAATGGGTTCCTACTTTTTATCCTGGCTCAAAATAGCTCAAAAGTTTTGGTCTTAAAGTAAAAAACAACAATTGGTCTAAAACTCTCTGTAAACAGGCCCCAGTATTAATGAGTCAATTTCCAGGCTACACCTGTAAAGGTAACACATTCATTGCATGACTGAGGTACAGATTGGAATTCCCACCATACCTGTAAACAACTACACCTCAACCTTGCAGTAAACACCCATATTCAAACCTTTAACTATCATTCCCTGTTCAAACAGGACCCATTCTTCTCCGATATCAACTATTTACATTAAAATTATATGACCTAAGACTGAGCTGTCTCCACTTTAAAAACTAAATTCAACTTTTACCTTTTAAATTTGCTTCAATCCTGTATCCCTTAGTTTTGTATTCTTTGATCCCGAACTCCATCAGAATGGAAGTTTGGTTCAAACACTTTCAAGTTTCGTCTCTAATTCAGATGTCTAAGGTATAATCAGGAATACCTCTAAGTACTGTATCTTGTGAATGATGTCAAACTCAAACAGCAGTTCTCACTATACTCTTGTTAATATATCACAAGGTCTTCTTCCCACACGCTAACCAACTGATAAGACCTGGATGTTCTCCCTGAGAGACATTACGGTAATTACTTCAAGTTTTCAAACACCTCTCTTTTACTTCATCACGATTTATCACGTTACAAGCACTTGCAACCATTTACTTTCTGATGCTCAGCCAAATAACTTTCCAAAACTTTTGAACCAACTTTTTTTTAGTATTACTAACAAGACATTTTGGAGAGGAAAATTATCCACGTTGTTTGAATTCATTGACTAACTACCGTAGTCTCCCTAGCCGTCCTGAACCTCCACCAGACATGAGCAAACACGGGCCACCGTGTGTGCACTATCACGTTATCGTAACTTACACAAACAAGTGCTGATCCCCCATAATGTCCCAATCAACCCATTTCAAAGGATTCCTCAGTTGCTGGATTAAAGGAATTGACGAGATAAATGCAACTTTCTAAAGGACACTTTGATTTTACAAGCACACCGTGATAAGGAGGGGAAAAAAAAGAAAGTTTCTGGTCATGGCAACTTGGCTTACTCTACAAATCAAAACAAAGGGAGAACACAAATGACCACCAAACAGTTATTTTTACCAATTTGAGCCACATTTCAGTCCCACCCCAAAAGCTGACTTTTTAAAATAGCAACATCCGTTCAGAATGATATAGGGATCATTATTATTATCAAATATTTAAATTAGTTTGACTAAAATCTCCAGCAGCTGGTCACACACGCTGCGCTGCGGTAACGACAAGTCCAAACATGCAGAGGGCACCGTTTAAAGACATTATATAAATAAATGTATTGACATATAATCTAAAGGTGGGTCCATAAACATATTAAACTCCACTCTTGTGTAAGGACCATGGGGGACAGACCTGTGACAAGAGGAAATTTATATATAATTCAGTGAGAAATAAAGCGTTATCTTAAGATAATATAAGACAATAAGGGTTTTTAATTTATCATTTGGTTGTATTCTGTGCTTAGGCAATTAGCATCAATCAAAAATATTTCTTGATTGTTCATCTACTTTAATTTCTCATTTGGGGGCATGCACGCCAGGCAATGTGTCTTAATCTCAATGTCAAACTCAATTTTTTTCCTTCATTTTTATCATTCAGTGTCATACCTTTAAGTGATATATTTTAGAGGTCTGCTCCTGAGGAGTTCTCTCTAGTTGATATATATTTAATCAGTTCCCTATTTATCACTACACCTCCTCATTCTCATTACTAATTACATACCTTACTGAGGCATCACTGATAATGTCCCTTATATTACTTAAATTACTTATTCATCTCTACCCCCAGGTGTCATTTACTGGTAACCATGTTATCACATGTCATATAAAGTCAATAACGCATATTAAGGAAGTTATCAACTGTGAGTATGGAAACATGATCGAGCCTTGTAAAGTGCTATCATATCTATGGTGTCACTTTGAGAGATCAGATACGTAACTGACAAGCCCCTGTTACACCTAATTTACAGCCGTTTGGATGACATTTTTTGTCCTCTCTTATCCCTTTAAACAATGGGGCTTTGACAATATTTTAGAGTCAATAATGAATTCATACATAAGTTTAAATGTTGCTGACCTTTTTTTTTTTTTTTTTGCTAAATATTTGCAGAAGTTGGCCAAAATTTGTTCTCCAAGTCATCATAAGCCCAGCATAACAGGCATGGCATCAGTGCTATTTAGACAATGTTATTTAATCAAAGGCTGGAACAACTGGGGAAGTCTTTAACACAAAAGCCCCCCCCCCCCTTCTTCTTCCCCCACAGGAACACACAAAATAAAAGACTCCAGAGAGTAACCGGACTGATAGACATATGGATAGATTGGTCCTCTTATCTTCCAATTATTGATTAATTACCTCATATGTTCACCATACAGGCGCTACTTACTGATAACCGTGTCATCCACATGTCGCTCCAGATGACGTTATCGTACATGAGCCACTCGCTGTCGTGCTGCGGACATGTACGAGAAGCATAGCCATATTTCTTTCTCTTTTGGACAAATTGTCTGAAGCTTCCGCCAAAAAATCGAAATCTCGGTTGTTTCTCGGTTGCTGTCATTGTGGCTGTAGTGCCCAGGACAGCACAGAGTTGACTTTTGTACAGATTTTTCCAATTTCTCTCTCTCTCTTTTTTTTTTCCTGTTTACAGTTGGCACTTGGGGTCTTAAATCTTTCACAGATTTGAATCACAGTACTAGTTCACACTAATTTGTTGTTCAGATTCACTCAGTTTTCTCTTAATGATTTCAGATATTCCTATAATGATGATCATCATATATAATCAATACAAGATAATGGGCTTTTTTCATTTATCAGTTTCCATTCTGGGCTTACATGAAAAAAAATAATAATAAATTTACTTGCACTAAAACATTCCTCTAGTTCTATTTGTGTTCTCTGTTGTTTGCCACATCCAAGGTAGGGCAATCAAAACCAAAAAAAACAAACATTTTTTTCTCATGTTCTGCAATTCCCTGCTTGTTTCTTCCGATTAGAGATAAGCTTTGAGTTCCTGTGTTTCTGGATGGAATTCACGTGCTCCAGCCGTCTCTGTTGACAGAAAAAAGATGTGAAAACAGCAGTGGCCACAGCAGGCTATTAGGCCGACATTACTCCTTAACTATCCAATATCTTCCATTCAAACAAGCTGAAATTGTCTGCTATCTTGGTCGGGGAGGGAATGTTACTTTTTCTGTATCGTATATCTCCTGTAAGTAGGCGCGTGAAGTGAAAACCACTATCAAATGCAGTAGTTTCCACGCTAAAACGTATGAATCAACGACCACTATTCTGAGTACTCCACAAAATGGTGACCCATTTGTCCAAACTTGTCTTTTCTTTTACTCAATGAAAAGTGTAAATTGCCTCTGCCCCAAGTTCTAGGAACTGCCAACAACTCCCTTAGAAATAATCAATTCACAGTTTGTCTAGTGAAGAGCACTGAAAACTACCTGATTCCTCAATGTCAGCCTTCAAGGCTTTCATATTGTCTCACATTATTCCTTAAATCAGATGACAATCATCTCTTGCTATGGAAAACATTCCCATGTCTCCATCCTTTAAAAACCAGCACATTTCAACACCACCACAATTCCTCTACACGTAAAATCCTCCGATCACTTTTTTCAAACTGCCTCGCGATATTCACGCGACACACACAAACTAATGACAACTGCAGGTCCTGTATACCTATCATAACTGTCACAACCCTAAAGAAAACACCCCCAGACACCTGGCTACTGGACTGGGTGACAAAAGACTCACCAGGACGAGAAAACAAACACATCACATTCATGGCAGACCTTAGGTAAACCATCTTGCTTATTCTGCCGTTGCTTTGTTCTTGTGTCAAAACACAATCTTTTTAAAAGGACCTATCGACATGTTTAAAGCATGGATGCCATGGATGAACTGAGTTTGACATGGTTTTATAAGCTTTAATACGTAATGTTTTTATACACTCTAATTACACTAAAACATTGTGCATTTTGGTGTTGCTTATCTATTGTGATTACGGAATCTCATGTCGATTTTCTTTTGTTAAAGACTCTCGTTAAGAATTTGACATTTATTGAAGATGTTAAAGGTGCGTTTAAATGGACTTGTCAATAAGGTTAAGCCTGGGTCCGGTTGAATGGGGCTGTGTGTAATTATGCCACAAATGTGTTTGTATATATATGTTATATAAATGCTACATGAACTCAACAAACTTTATGTTAGAGATGGTTTTGCGAAAAGGAAAGGTAATTATTTGTGTTGGGAACACACTTTCATAATAATAACTGTGACCAAGCAATGATAATTTGAGAGTGGGGTAAAGACATAAACTATATACAAATGTCTGGGGTCAGCTACACACAGACACTTAAGCATGAAAATTGGCTGCAAGTATTGATTGAAACACAATCCATGTCTTTTATTGTAAAAAAAAACAAGCAAAATATGTCCTTTTCAAGCGACTTCCAGTGATTTATCCCAAGTCAAAGAAGACAAATTTTATTAAGGTCTAAAATTTTACACCATTTCTTTTTTGCTTAAGTTCCTTTATTTGAAAAACAAAGGCTTCAGGTCCATCAGTCCACAGACAATCTAATCTAAGGCCAAGACAACATCCTGACATTATAACTGAATGCCTCCTGTCACACCTATCACAGCTCCTTAATGCAGCTGTATTGTGTTAATCACATAGACGGAGCAGGTGACAGAAGTTACTGACACATCATGTGACAGTTCAGTCCATCTGTCTTCTGCCAGAGAAAGCCTGGAGGGTCACCTTGGCAGCGGGTGACACTGACAGCACTACGGACCACTGACACTTGTGGTTTTGATGACACCATTTTCTCTTTCACTTCAACATATTATTATTATACAGTGTGAATGTATATGATACTAATCTACACCACTGCATTCACAGAATGATGTCAAATATCGATCAACTTTGATTGCAATTTAAATCTTGGGTGTTCCATCATCAAATATTTCTATTCGTGACAAAAATTACAGGACAGATTATCTATATGTAACACTCAACAACTGCTTAATGAAGACAACAGTTTTACCTATGCTACACATATTGATTATGCTCCATATCACATGGACCCTTTGAGGCCCAGAAATCTGCTCCACTTACAAAAAAAAAAATAAAATAAAAATTAATAAATAAATAAATAAAAATTACTACAATGTGAATATAAGTTTCATCTAATAAAAGAAAAAATTCATTCCTGAATGTTTGTGTTAAACAGTTATTCAAGCCATACAGAGGTGGCTAAGTTATGTGAATTCTATGGCACCACTACATCATTAATCACTGACCATGAATTAAATCTCTCCAGGTGATATTTTTTGCCAACAATGCCAAAACCACACATAAAAGATTAATGACTGTAATTTTTTTTTTTTTTTTTTTTGCAACCTGTAAAAAGAAACATGTTAGCATGATGGTTTAGAGCAACCATCATCATCTCGTGACGCAGAAACAAGTGTCCGCCTCCAGGAAGGAAGTGACATGGGGACATCTGCTGTGAGCGTTCCAAATATGGCTGTCATTTTAGCTGGCAGCATTGACTGTGGAATCTGGTAATAACAGGGTAGTGTTATCAGTGCCGTCTCCAGTCAGCGGGATGTTTCAGGATATTTCTGTCTCTTTCTCTTTTTTTTTTCTTTAATTTTTCAATGAAGGATTTTAGTCTGAAAGGTCAATTCCACTTATATTATGTAAGTCTAGTATATAATTCTCACTCTGAACATAGTTCCAAGTCACATAACTAGACAGCTTAAATAGGCTTTTCTGTTTTTTTTTCTTTTGTTTTTGTATTAACAGAAAGATGATTTATAATTTCACAGGCCAATTGTACTAATTCAGTGCTCTGAAAACTCCACTCTGAACGCAGTCCTAAGTCAGGTTCCTGGCCAACATAGATTGTTATATGTCAAAACAACCTTACTTAGACAAACATCTTATTACGATAAATTCACCAAGAACAGCCATTCTAACTGGTAGTGGACATGACATAAACCACAAGAAAAAAAATTTCTACTTGATGTATAAATAACCTGTAAAAACCTGTAAGAAGACATCAATAAGATTTCAGAAAGTAATATCATGAATATATCACAGTATGACTTACCCCCATGTACATCGGCAGTGGGTGGAACAACGAGAAGATTAGAACTTCAGCCTGTGGAGAGCTAATCGTAACCAAAGAGTCCGACAAGAATGTAAACCTACCTGGACTAGAGACATGGCAATAATGTATACTGTGACTACTCCTTATAAATCATTAGGCAGTGACTGACAAACAGACAGTTATCTGCCACAAGTCTGAATTCAGTTACTTTCTAAATAGCAATTAAAATAAACCCATAAGCAATGCATTTGTTCATAACTTCCTGTAATTTCTGCTATCAGACTGGCCACTCTCTAAAATATATATATTTCTTTACCAAGAAAGGTGACTTGAGATATTATGATCAGACGACTGCAAATAATTTTTTTGATTTATCATTATCATTCCATTTTAATGCTATTTCCCTAAGGATACAAATCATTTTAACAGGTACATTTCCTTTACAGGGTATCAATTAAAATCTTCCTAAAAGCAATTTATGCAGTAAAATCCACACATATTTTTCTGCTTGAGATAACATGAAATAAATTCTAATGTCATTGGGATTATGACTCACAGAATGAAAATAGATAAATAAGAAAGACAAAAGCAGTGACATCATGTTAAAGAATTTCAAATTCCTCAAGCTTTGGCCTTAGATCCCTCTTTATATAACCAATACATAAGTATTTAGGAGACTTTTTTTTTATGACTGGTTAACGCATGACAACCTCAAGAAATATTTAAAAAAAATTAAATTTTTGTAAACTTTGTTTGGCACTGCTAAGTATTCACAATCTAACATAGCCTGACATAAGCATGTAAACATAACTCTGTCAATTTGACAAACTACATTTTGGAGCAATTACCAATTTACAATGCTACTTCTAACTCCCCTCAAGTTAAAACAAATATAATCATGATATCGATCATGGTAAATAGAATTGCTGACTTTTTGTCAGACACACAAAATGGCGGAACAAAGCAAAGAAAAGAAGTTCCTTGCAGCACGGGTTAAGTTCACATAACTTCATTTAATAAGTTCTGAACTGGTCAAGAAGTTACTAACAATTTAACTCCGCTTTTGCAATAGGTTCACAATAGGATACACAGTTCTACAACCAAGCTTAGCTTGATCAACGTGATTATAGAGCCACTGAAGCAGCACAAGCCAACTTAAACCACCAAGCAGATGTACATATACAAGTCTATATATCTAAGGCACAGTAGGACCTCTCTCTCCACAAAAAACTGATCCTTCTACCTCACAGCCACATGAAACCATTTCAGAACCAAGTTAGTCATTACCAATGTGAAGAGAGCCGCTGACGCAGCACGAGTCAACAAACATCGCCAGGTAGAACTTCTTGTATTGGGACAGGTGGCCAAAAAGCCACAATGGCACAAAGGCGAACAATCGCCAATGTTTGCCAGGCACAGTTTAGAGCCTAAACCACTAAAAAGTTAAGTACACCATTTGGATGAATGAATCCAATTGGGCATTAAAAGAAATAAGAAACGGGGACAAAGGCAGGCGTACAAAGGTACCTTTACTTTTGTGTGTACAACCCTGGTGCTTTAACCAAGAATCCATATTGGTTTTGTTCTACTGATCAGTCTGATTCTGACCATCCTCCAAATTAAAAACATCTCAAAACTGGTGTACTTTGTATTGAGAGCCGTGTTGTCGTTGGAAATGGATCCAGAACAATTAAATAAATTTACACAAAAGGAAACGTCTATGTGCGCAGTGCTTTAATGCAGAGACTGAATGGAGGGATAACAATGCTCTGTGCAATTTATAAAACCAAAACCAGGTTTAAATGCGACTCAATGCTGTGGAAGAAGACGATGTTGTCATTAGAAATAGAGGAAAACCAATTGTTAAATACGAACATATTATATCCCAGCTCTGTGCTTTAACCACAAATATTGGACACTATTGTGTTCCATAACAAAGATCAGTCTGACTACAACTACCTACTGAGAGAAAAAAAAACTCAAATATTTCTCAATAGTACTATATGAAAATTTGGTGCTCTTGGCAAAAGAGGCACCATCAATGGTAGTTTCTATCTAGAACAGCAAATTTGCTAAATAAACTAAATAGATTCTGTTCTGCTGAAAGAAAATGCAAACATTTTACTTCATTTTGTGAATCTATTTTGTTATTATTTGCCAAATAAACTACCCAAATCTGGGACCTTCTTTTATAAAACTGCCCCTACATCTTAATAATTTGAAAGTTGAGCAGCTTCAAATGGCAGTTTGTGTGTATGCAATCTAAACACTGACAGTTGTCCAGAAACAGTACTATGGATATCAACTGTTCTTGAGGTCCATATTTTCCTATTGGCCTTTCATTTATCCACTGGTCTCTAACCAGGCATAAAAGAATGAACAAAAAAAAAAAAAAATAAATAAAAGAAAAATGACCCAAGTGAACCACAATCCAAAGTTTGTCCATCAGCACAATTGAAAACCAAGGCCCCTTGTATAATTCTACACATAACAAGAACTCACCTGTGAGCCTCCCCAAACAGTTTACTGTACCTGTGATAGAACGATGCCCGCTTAGTCATCTGTGTTATTAGAACATTCATTGGTTATTTAAGATGAGAAAAAAAGATAAGTTTAAGTCTAGGTTGGCTGTCACATTGCATTCATCCGTGTCAGGTAGTCTTTCATGTAATTAAAGACAGGAATGCAGAAAAAATGCCATATATTTCATGTTCAGATATTTAAGTATTTTTAGCTGTGGCATAGCCAGGCAGGTTTGTACAAGTCGTAGATTTGATCTTCTTCTTCTGACATTTAGCAAACTGAGGTCATTTCTGGCACAGGTTGTGTTGGGTCCGCACATGAAGCTTGTGCTATATGTTTTTTTCATGTATTGCCACAAACTGACCAACTCAGCAACACATAACATATATGTAACTATACCCCAAAATGTGGGAAGGTACAATTGGCGAGCTTAACTAACTAAAGTACTAGTAAAATGAACTTAAAACTAGTACTTAAAGCTTATTTTGGTAACTTATCTATCATGGAACTGCATGATTGGTCATTTATGGGTTATTTTGGTAAATCCATCCATCCATAGCACTCCCAAGAAGAATATTTAATTCAACATCTTATTAAAATATTATTTATACATAAATAAATAAATAAATACGTAGTTCATTTTCTTTTCAATAACAGAGCACCTTCTGAAATCCAAGAGAACAGATAGTCAAGAATTCACGGAACATGTCCCAATATAGGGACACCAAAGACTGAACAAATCTACAAAACAAAAGTACCTTCAAAGATATACTTTGACATGACGCTTTTTTGAAAAGAACTGTGTGAATTTCCTCCAAGCCACCAGATCTGAATTACAACTTCTAAAATACTGTCACTGTATATACAATTTTCGACATAAACATTAAGCAAGCCAAAACACAACAGTATATCTACCTTTAGAGACCCATACACATTCTGTCGTCTGGAGAGAAGCCGCCACTTTTCCAAAGCTTCAAGCCTAACTTCTTGTAATGTTGACATTTCAAATTGTCAACAAGACAGTTATGCTCAATGAGAAATTCCTCGCCACCCTCCCACTGTGTCTATATACCATCCAACAAAATGCTCCTCTACCCTCTCTGCTGCAATCCTCATACCTTTACTAGTGCCATGTTTACACTGGTCCAACAGGAATGAGCTTCGTTCGCTCTGAGGTTCAGAGCAGCTCAAATATGCATAAAAATGGACTGATATATTGACTCCATGATCTTATACAGACATGGGACATTTACACAAACATGAGAATGACTGGATGTAATATTACCTGATCTGAATAGATTACGCACCAGGGGCGAGCCAGAGACGGATCATATTATGGTGCTGTGTAAATGGTCCTTTCATCTGTTGACACACACAGATTTAGTAACCGGCTGAACAATTAGAACCAAACACACAGTCCCATGTTTATTCTGGACCAGTCAACTTGAAATAAAGACAGATCATTTCTTTTAATTTTGATTCTTTTGCTACTCCAAAGGACTAGCGACAAAGGCACTGGCACATTTTATATCTGGGCCAGTCAATTTGGATGAAAAGGGATCTTGCTTCTGAAGTTTTTTTCTTCTTTTCTTACGGTTACAACAAAAAAAGTGTGCGTTCAAGGGCAGCCGACTTTAAATCAAGACAGTTCATTCCTTTTCTACGTTTTCTATTCACTTCAAAGAAGCAACAAACAAAATATTTGCACACTCTGGAAAAGACATTATCGGATCACCTCACTTTAGAAAAGAAAGTCACGCCAACTCTTTTTTATCGATCACAACCTGAAAAATTCAATACCTGTAATCTTAGTATGTTAGGTTATGTAAGCAAGCCACCCAAGATGACAGCCTTCTTAAATCAATTTTGAAATCAAAATACCTATTTTTTTTTTTTATTACAAATCGGTCTTTTAAAAGAAGGCCTCTGATTGTCGTCTGCAAAACCTCATGCCCTGTTCAATAAAAGAATTCCAAGAGTTGAACATCATCCTACCATCAGTTTACAGTAGCACAGCCAGCTTTTCATAAATGAATTAGGTTTGTGCAAAAGATACCAAGTATTCAGAAGAAAGACCTTTGATATATGTCTAAATTCTTTCCCTGTAACTGTTTCTCTGAAGAGCTCTCTCGCAGGTAAACCTCTGACCTTAAGGTCTTTCAACTCTAGAGTCTGCTCAAAGTGCTGTTTACTTTCTGGAAGGAAAGACTAATAAAACATATTTCAATCCTTTCACTGTTATGTCTCTGAAGGGCTTTCGACAAGTTACCTTTAGACTTCAGACTGAAAGATCTAGTACCTCTTCACTCTTATACAACTATGAGAAAAATTTGAATAAATATAATTGAATCTTTTTTAAAGGAAAAAAGTTCCTTTGACATTAAAATCAGGATTGCACAATATCAAAACTATAGAGCAACATCTTTCACAACTTTAACAAAGATAAGCAGACATCTGATATTAAAAACTGGTTCATGCATGTCAAATTGACATCAACAGGTTGTAGATATGTCATCTGTAGAAAGTTTACAACTGGTACCCGACTTCCTGATCTCTCTCATATACACAAAACCTTCCACATATACATATATACCAAACCTTACATACAGAACTTCTCATATACACATTAAATATACACATATAACTATTTATAAACATACTTATACACAGCTATTTACACACAAACATACCTTTGCACAACTATTTATGTACAGCCTTACATACATAACTTACACATGTACACATAACATAACATATACACCTTACACACATACGCAACAATAATACCTTACATTTACACAAAACCCTACATGCAAAAAACTTTCATATACAGAACTTAAATATCTACAACCAAAACCTGGCTACTTGCCACTGGAGCAAAGTGTTTCTGACAGGTGAAAGAAGTGTTCACAGCAGGTAGACATAACTTCTTGTAACTATAACCAACCTATATCCTGTACTATAGTTGAACTAATTTCTCAACTATAACCAAGCTATATTTAGCAAACAAATAGGACAGAAATTATCCTTCCAAACTAGAAAATGAGATGCATTTGACTTAATTATTGCCCAATATCATAACATTATAAGTACCTTGTTCTTCTACTTCTTCTTTCAAGAGAAATAGAGAGAGAGAGATGGGCAATACGTAAAGCAATAAAAACAGGCTTGGTACAACAGGTGTCTATTTGCTATTCAAAGTAACTCTGCTTCTTTATGTCAATTTTAGCCTGGACACAGCATGGTGCTGGGGCTATCCCAGCAAGAACCTGCTTTAATTGTCAAATTCTGTGGCAATTTTTCAATAAAATACTGTTTATTAACAGGTGTGAAATTTGAACCTGGGTTCAACCAGGAGATGGAGGAGAGGTCATGCTCAGGGCAAATGATAACACATTCTTTTTCATTATTATTTTTTAAATAATTTTCTTTGGCAAGATGTTTACCAGTTAATCTTTTTGTAAACAGGGTTGAAATGGGAACCTGGTTTCCATTTAGAGGTTTTGTTCAAACATTTTTTCTCTTTTTCAGAAGGATTAAGAAATCAAAATGAGGACTTTTGAATAAAATGATTTTAAAAGGCAGGGAATTTGAACTTTGTTCACCATAGTAGCACAAGCAAAGTCTTGCTCGGGTTAAAGTATTTTTCAATTCATATTCATAAAGGAGAAGAAACGAGGAAATTATGCATTTCGAATGATTTATCGTTATCAAAAAGTTGAAAATTGAGCACAAGTTCATTTCAGCAGCATGGGGTAAGCCATTATAAGGCTGTCAAGGTGAATTTTCCCTTTTAGTATGAAGAAATAACTACTCTTTAGTTTAGTTGTACAAAGGCATTTTAAAAAGCTGCTACTTGTATTGGCTCACATCCATGCTATATTTTACAGAGGACAACACCACTTGGATATTATCTTATGTCCTTTTTTCTTCAGTTATAGGAAAAGGTCTGTGCTGGACTGATGTTTCAAAAACTTAGTAAAAAGATAGTAAATGTTTTAAACAATTAGAATCTTTATTATCTGTTTATTTAAAATCACTCTTTGTTCAACATATACTGCTTTCTGTTTTCTTTTTGTTGCAATGTCTAATAAAAAATAAAAATATCACCACTATAGCATCAGGGAACTGTGAGCACAGTGTCCCTGCTACTTATCCTAAATAACTCCTGATCAATGTGAAAACTTAGCAACTGGGTACAACATCACCCTATACAAAGTCTACACCAGTGACATTCAGACCTTCCTTAAGTTTCTTTTCATCTGCCCCTTAGGTGGAACAAGTGAACAATTTAGCTGCACAAGGGGCGTCCAAAGAAGGCTAATCTCACCAAATCTCCAGGCTAAATATTTACAGGGTGTAAAATGGCTGAATTGAAAGACGTTTTGACGAAAGTTTTCCCCTCCTTTTGTGGAATATTAAAAAGATTTCCTAGTCAGATTTTGCACATATTTCTCTAAGAGAACAAATTCCTCAGTAAAGAACAAGAGATTAGTTTTTTTGGATGTTTACACTGCATGGTTTATAACCTGAACAAAGACGTGACTTTTCACCAGATTCAACCAGTTCCACTCTGGTATAATTTCTGTGTTGTTAAATTGTGAAGAAATTTGAGCCAAATCAGACCTTTGAACCGTACCTGCTTGATTAAGTACTGGCGAAAAATAGATTAAAAAAATGACAAAAAATTCTCTTTCTTTCTGAAAATAAATAAAACAAAATAGATGAAAAATACAAAAACAGTTAACTTTCAATTCTCTTAGTTTCCAAAATTTTTTTATATCTTAAAAAATTACAATATACATCCACATAGTCTGAAAAGTCTTATCTCAAGAATTCCAGAAACACAACTTTACTCCTAATGTAGCCAATCCACATTAGATATAGCTGCAATGAAAATGTACTAGGCCATAAAACAGAGCTACTCCTGTTCTTCTTTTTCTTCGGGTAACCAGAGCACGACTAATTCAAGTTGAAGACAGGATTCTAAGTTCGGCAGGCAGTAATATTATACACCAGCCACACGACACAGACTTCTCCTTGTTCTGAGGGCATACCAACTAAATAACAGCACAACTATATGACACTGGCATCCCCCTGCTGGACCAAACTGTGAATAGGAAGGGGGGGGGGGTGGAAGGGTATGGGGGTGGGGTGGAAGGGGAGGAGGGGGGTGACTTGATTGAAATAGGTACTGTGGGTGGGGGTTAGGCTGAATGGTGGAAAGACATGCTTACCCTAACAAAAATTTCTGACAAAAGTCCTATAGGATCAGTCTTATGGGAAATTTCCAAAAGGGAAAAGAAACTGTTTTATTAAAGATGGGGAGGAAGGTGGGATTATGAGAGAGAGAGAGAGAGAGAGAGAGAGAGAGAGAAAGAGAGAGAGAAAGAGAGAGAGAATATTAGAAAGAGGCAGAAAAATCCAGACGAGAATAAAACACTAATCACAGTACACAACTCAATCCTGTAAGCGTGACACCTGCTCAATTGTTCACCATCCCAAGGTGACTTCTACCCATCACAATACAACAATCAAGATATGTTCTACTGTGACACAGGAGTATACTGGTAGCCTAATTGTACCATTAAATTCTATAATGCTTAGTGTGAAATTTCACCCCCATTTTTTCTCTACCGCCTGTGTGCATAGCAAAAGAACCCAGGCATTTTAACAGCAGTTACATACTACATGCAACTTGAACAATAAGTCAAGAACCATGCTTGCAAGCCATTTTGTGTTGAAACGCCAAGTGAACGAGTGTACAAATTGCATGGCTGATATTTGGATCATTTTACCCAAACCCAATTTGACCAATTATCCTATAGATCAATCTTTATATAGTAAATATAGAAGTCAGTCCAAATAAATCTGGTGTTAGACGAGAAAGGTGCTATAAGTAGCTCTAGAAGTGGAGGCTTCTTCCAAGTTTCTATTAATATTAACATCAACCTTACTCCAGGATGCTATTAACGATATTCTCCTAATACGAACCAGGAGCCAGCAAGACTTTCTCCAGTGTAAATGAAACTCAATCAGTTATAAGCAAGAATCCTGACTGAGAGCCATGGCAATAGGTCCATAGGAATGATCCAGATTTCACCCCACTGCCCAGTATAAACCTACCTTAATCAGTCATCATAGGAAGCAGCAAACAGAAAACCATCGCAAAAAGACCAATCCTGGTGCAATCCAAAAGCAATCCAGATTTCCCCCAGTGTAAACCTACCTTTATCAGTCATCAGAACAACAATGCCGGAGTTTATTGGGTAATTTCAAGCATCAACTGTTACGCTGTCACCATAACACCTAATCTTCCAGCAATAAAAACACTGGGGGGACAGCATACTGTCTTACATGGTAGACAGACTAGCTAAATCTCTTCTCCGGGGCTAAAACATAAAAGACGCAGGGATACTATTACTAAACGTACAAGGTAGTTTGTTGTCTGTATTGGGCCGTCTTAAAAGGTTAACGTTCAGACGAGATCTATTGCAAACTGTTGTGACAAGCAAGCTAAATCTCGGTGTTTAAGATTCTGAGGTACCAGGTACACAGTGGCACACACATGCTGGCACGCACACGTACATAAACAAAAGGACACAAACCACATGTTGGCATGCACTTGTACACAAACAAAAGGACACAATGCACATGCTGGCACACATACGTACACAAACAAAAGGACAAAACATATAACATACAAGCCATTTTACATAAATAAAGCCTGAAGTATAATATACATGTCAAGAAGGCAGCTTGTTTCGTATGCCATACCTGTGCACAATGTTCATTAAGGTTCATGCCTAGACATGACTTTTCATGTAAGTTAATACTGTTCATCATTTTTACAAGATAATGCTAAAAATTAGCACTGCCAAAATTATTTTTTTTTCTGATAATTATTATTTTCTTTCCTATTTTTTCTTAGAGGTTGGGACACTAATCTAATCAGAAACCTCAACCAATGAAAATAAATGTTCACAGTATCCAAGTGTCCTTACCCTCCTTTAATGAATTCTCACTACCTCATATCTCCCCCCCCCCCCCCCCCTCGGTCTCCCTCTTGCATTCTTTAATTTATCACAGGTGTAACACTAGTCCTGCCCTAACCTGCCCCCATCTGACACAGTCACAGAGGAGGGAAGTCTGCCTTCCTGAAGAAACTGTCAGCTTTGTTTAGTCTGCTTAAGGTTAAAAATCCCTTGACTTATGTACTCCCAAATTCTGAATTCCTAATTCCCAGCTTTCTCTCCAGTTAAGTGGGTGTAATTTTATACGTATATGCCAGGGCGCTTTGGTTTGTGAAAATTAGGATCTGTGCATTAGTCTCAGCTGAATTTTTACATTAAATAGCATATAAGTGGTAAATAATTTTCCTTCTTAAATCTGATTCACTTATTTTATTCCACAAAGTAAAACTTCTTAAACCAAACACCTTTTTCCACAAAGTAAAATATGGCATTTGTCTATTATCCTCGGAATGAACATCCACTGAGCATGCAGCTTTTAAGTTGTTTGGGCTTGTGATGATTGCACTAACACAAAGTATTGGGTAGAAGTGCAACCCATAGTTCAGTTTTCCATATATCTGCTATTCACACCTTTTACTATGATGTGGCACTTTTCCATTTTAAAACATTTGGGGTCTCTGATGAGTCTATAACACAACAGTGTAAAATTAAGAACAACTGGTAGAACTGCCGACAAGATGCTCTCTCTCGTCTCTCTCTCTCTCACACATACACACATATCCTCTCTCTCTCTCTCACATACACATCCTCTCTCTCTCTCTCTCTCTATCATACAAACAAACCTCTTAAAAAGCCTCAAATTTCCCATAACCTTACCTGTCTGACCTGTCACACCCCCCTCCACCTATGAAATAGACAACCGCAGAAAGTATAAAACCTCGCCTAAATTCCCCGTTAATCCCACCATCGGTACACGTCTCCGTCTCCGCTTTATCTCAAACTTGCCCTCAAAAACACATCCCCTTCCACTGCGGCAGTACGTAATTTGAACGCTTCCAGAGCTTTAGCTATGTCTACCCAACATGTACACCCCATTAGGTAGCGGCCCTTTCAAGCCTTTCTCCTCAAATAACTAGGAAATAAATGGAATGTATTCAAGGTCACGAGCGTAAACAGTGACAAATAAACAATTCAACAATTCTATTACTGACCATAAACATGGAAGTTATTCTCTCATGTATTATAATCCTGTGCTCTCATTATATACTGTATATATTTAATATATATAGTATACGTGCTGCACTCTTTTCTCCCCCGTTGCATGATGGAAAGACTTCACCTAAAGGCAGTCTGTCCCTTCCCCCTTTTATTCAACCTGGTACAATATGCTCTTTTTCTCTAAGTTTTAATCCAGTGTGTTTGTGTTATATTTCATAGGTGCTTTTGTCTCCTTTTGCTGGAAGCCCTGACCCAGGACTCTTTGTATCCTGCTTATGCTGAAAATATTCTGTCTACCCCTTTAATGATCAGGTATATATTTAAATATTTATTCTGTAGAAAGAAACAGTTCTCCATTTCAGCGTTGTGGTAAAGAAAATTAAAATCAAGTTATACGTTACTTTCTTCCAAAAATGTCACGGTTATAATGAATTTAATATATATAGTAAGGTTTTCTTCCGAGGTTTTCTTTAGAGCAAAAATGATGCTCCAACTATTTTGAATTAGCATACACATTAAATCTTAGCTGAAATCTATACTCATACATTGTACATAACCACCACAGCTGTGGTCTGTTCTCTAATACAGAGAGATAGATATTTATATACTCACCCCTTTTAACTATTTTCCTTTTTCTCCATGTTTAAAGCTGAACTCAACTGTTACAGCTACAAATTTTCAAGTCTGGCAGTCATTTCCATGACAACTGGTGCTAAGCTTAACTGGTAGTCTGACTGAGGGGGACTTAACCTCTTTTTACACAGATATACTCTTACCCTTTAACTTTTCTTCCCTTAACAATGCATCTCAGACTTAATCCATCTGTATTAGCTTCATTCAGTCCCAGAAGAAATTCGGTCACTGGCGGTGCTAGGCTCACGCTATGCAGGGGAAAAATTGCTCCTTTTTACAGAGGTAAAAATTAACCGCTACTTGCTCCTAATTTCTATCATTCATTTATCTTTCTTTTCTTTTTTGCACCTGACAATCAGTTAAGGCTTAATCCAACTGTTTAAGTTAGAAATAGAAACCTGCCAGTCATTTGTGTAACAATTTGATTCACATACTACCAATACCCAGCTGGTACAGTAACAAAGAAAAAAAAAAAAACTTCCCTTTTTCCACAGGTAAAAACTGTCACTTACCCCTCACTTTTCTCTTTCACAGTAAATAAAGACTTAATCCACTTTAGTTACAAATGGAAATCCGCCAGTCATTTCTAGGACAACTTGTTCCAAATAAGCAGATGGTACTAAGTACCAAAGGAGTAATTTTTTTTTTTAGAAAAATACAAAGTTACAAAGTTGAAAGATTACTCCTCCCTCTTCATAAATAACGACTAAAAAATGTGACGTCTCCTTGCTCACATGGGAAAAAAACTGGCTAATATTAGTAAGGCACGTCACGTCACGCCGAATAAGATCAGATTTACCTTTATGATAGTTGAATCATTCACTAATCACTTAACACGCATTTCAAAAGACATTTAATTAAGAAATCAAACTTGGAATTGTCTCAGCACAATCTTAAATGGTTGTAATTTATTTGATTGACATTGTAAACATTTCTTGTAGTAAAACCATCACCAGACAGGAAGAAGAGTGTGAGATGATAAAAGTCTGCAAAGCAGGAATACAAATTTAAAACTAAGAAATGGTACCATAGGCTTAACATTTAACTCTATCAAGGACTCTTTACAGTCAAACCATTCAAACAAACTAATCATACTAAATCTAAGAAATATGAATAAATCAAGCATACAGAATTACATTACCAGACCCAAAAATGTTCTAAGATGACTGTCTGTTTTCATCTCAGTCTGATGTTCTACAGTTAAAGTGATATACTGCCTGACACTGTGATTATGTGGTCGCATGCTGTACCAGTAGCAGAAGGTGATGTGAGCCATAATGCTTACAAAGAGGTAAGGCACTTTATATCTAAATTATCACAACAGTGAAGAGGCTGGGGTAGCGCTAACACTTGCCAATTTAGCCAAATGCTAAAACTGACTTAAATTGCCTAAACAAAATAGGGTTGATTTGATTTAAGTCAAATTCAAAGCATAGGAAGGAAAAAGTGATGAAAAAGGTAGTGATTTGGCTAAGTGAAAAAATTGGCTAGCGCTTCCCCAGAGAGGAATTGAGTGGGGCGGGGGGGGGGGGGGGGGGGGGGGGGGGGGAGGGGGGGGGGGAGTGGTGGAGGGGTACACTAGCTCTCAGATTACTGTTAAAGCTTACAGGGGTTTGCAAATTTCTTTTTACAAATGTCAATCAAATTAATGGTATAGCATTATATGACCACAACAAATGAAACAAATTTTGCAAAATCTACAGTAACAGTTGAAAATAGATTCTTATAAGCCCTTTTAGATCTCTGTCTAAAAAGAGATTTTCCAGCAAGAGCCAAGCCTATATAGATAAATTTACTGTAAATTTGGGACAATTTAATTATCAACATGTGTGACGATGATACATAACACAAAATACACTCCAATGAAGGGCATTTTTAATTACTAGTCCGTCCCACATAAATATAGTTACATTTTAGCAAATTTCTTTTTATTTTGTTTTATTTGATTCTTTTGTTTTTTTTAATATTACATTATTTCCAAGCTGAAGTCCTTCCAAAACATTTTCTCAAAATATCCCATTTCTGAATCACATTCTTAAGAGTCAAACATTTCTGGCCAAAGAACTACTTGACAGATGAAGGTTTCACATTTTTCAGTGACTCTGAAGTAAGTGTACTACTTACTTTTGCTCCATCTGCCTCAGTAACGCCATCTTCAGTTGTTTTCCCAAAATCTAAAGGTGGCGGTAGAATGGTGACAGGGTATAAATAGTTCTCAGGTTGCTCAGTGGGGACAGGGGGCGGAACGTTCTCTGCCTCGGCCCCCAGGGGCTGACCAACCAACCCTACAAACTGACTGTCTATCGTCTCTTTCAAGGCAACAACGGGAGATCCATGAGCACCTCCTCCGCCCCGTGAGGAATTAGACGAGTTGAAATTGGCCAATGAGAAACTGCTTAAAATACTGGTGTTGGATTCTCGTTTAGTATTTAAGTCCTGAGATGCATTTGCATGGTCTCTTGTCTCACCGAGTCTCCGTTTTTGATTCACTGCTATTTTATCCGAAGTGTCTTGACTAGGTTTACTTTCACTGTTGGCAATTCCTGGTGAACAAATCATGGCCGCTGATGGTGGGCGCACAGAAAAAGTCCCACTTGCGGAGTCAGCACCTGCGATTGGGTCTTTGTGCTTTGCCTTGTTTGCAAAATGCTTCGCCTGGAAAGGAAATTAAAAGAAAATGGAATAAATTTTCCACCAAATATACAATTATATTTATTTCAGGCTGATACATTTTCAGAACAACTCTATATATCCTGAAAAGACCCAATGCAGTTCTAGGTCAGCCATATAATTGTAGCGGGTCAAAGAATTTTTTCCTCTTTATCTGAAGTTCAGCATAATGTGTTAAAGACAACAGTTATTTCCTGTTAGAAGTGTGACATTCACCATGAGGTTAGTGTGACATTTGACAATAAATGTGTGCAAAATACAGGCAAAATATTTTAAGGCAAATGATTTTATCAAGGCAAATCTTAACTTCACAACTTATCTACTTGCCAAAAAAAGAAGACTAAACACCTTTAGTCACACTTTCTTGATGACTTGGGCTTTTTTCAAAGTTGGAATTCAGTTTGAAGTTGCATGTTTTATTGTTTGACTCAACAGGTCTTATTTAACTTGTTACCAGCAACTTGTAGAAGTTAATTTTCACTCAATCTATGGCGTGAAAGATAAGACGCATTCCATGCCTATTCTAACAATGGGTTATTCATTTACATTTTGGTGGAGTTTCTGACCTTATTTGGAAGGTTATTTACCTACTTTAAAAGAAGAATTTGTACAATTTCTATAACTATTTAAGAGAATGTGTTTGCAATCTTTGTTCATTTTTTTTTCATTTTTTAGTAAGAGATCTAACTTTAAGCACTGACCATTTTACTTGTGAATATATGTATAGGTCTAAGGCAAAAATCCCCATGCTCAAAATAACTGCAAGGTGAAATGTACTTTATTTAAAGGAAAACAGGACCAGAAAAGCAGGAACTGCAGAGAATAAAAGAAATAAACCAAAAAGCAAAATAATGAATATTACTACCGTCTACAAGAAATATTGTTTGGAAGCTGGAAAAACACCATGCGTTCTTCCCTTAAAAAAAAAAAAAAAAAAAATTCAGTATCCGTACAGAATTATGAAAATAAATAAATCAATAAATAAATAAATACTGTTCAACCTCAAGAACTTTCAAAGGAGACAGCAAAGATTTCCTGCTCCCTCTTGATATTACTGAGAAATTCTAATTTCTAATTTCAAACAAAATTTGCATTAATTAATTCACAAAGGACCAAAGCTAATCATTCACTTATTACAACAATTAGGAATATCATCCGATAACTTCCCTGATGAGCACAAACTATGCCATATCAGTCTTAATTGTTTAATAACATGCCAGACCATGCCTGATGATTAAATACCTTCCTAGATTATTATGCTAGCATGTCATATATCACTTCCTTAGTGATAAGATTATAATCCTTGGTGAGTGTTACTTACTTTACTCTATTAAAGCCAGGATTTGAAGGGAAAAATTCCCTCATAATTGAATTATCCCAAATGTTGACAATGTATCCTATATTGCAATAGATTATATAAAGTTTACAAAATATTTTATGGATTTGAGAGAATCAAATCAAATTATCAAGATTTTCAATGTCTCCCCCCCCCCCCCCCAAAAAAAAAAAAAAAAAAAAAAAAAAAGCTAAAATACTCACTCTTCTTTGGTAATATTTCCTGGGTTTTTTCAAAAAGTACACATAAACATAGTTATCTAAATAGTCCATATTTTCTGTGGGTAAATTAATCCCAAACTGAACTCTGCTCATATTGTCAAAAGGTTGAGAACAGATGGAAGCTCCGCTCATATTACATACAAATACACACAATGATGCCAGCTCAATTTTTTCTTCCTATTTTTCACCTAGACCAATGGCCTGCAGTCATTCTCTTTTAAAATAATAATAAAAAACTCTCCTAATTTCTGGTGGCCCTGTGGCCCTCCTTCCTTTTTCTTTTTCAAAGAAGAAAATTGCAGTGTAAGTGATGATTTTGATGTTGGTTTTTCTGTAAGAAATAACTCTGGCTAGTGTAGTCCCTGCTTGCTGACAAGTAATTCTGTAAATTGGTACTTTGTGTGTTAGAATTCTTTCTTAGGGTATTGTCCAGAAATATTTCCAGCTAGTCAGCTTTGGTATTATAGCTTAACTTGCAGAGTGACATTTATCTTCTTATGTCCTGTGCTCCTCCTTTCATTTTCAAAGAAGAAAATTTAGATATCTCTTTTTAAGTCAGTAGTTTGCGGTCACTATATTCAGAGAGTTCAGAGAATTGCCCAGTGACAAGTCAGAATATTTTCTTATCTAGAACAAAAATTGGTCACATAACCAGCTTTTAAAGGCTTCCACCCTCAAAATTCCAAATGTAAAAGAATGCCTTGACTCTTATAAGATAACCACCAGTTTTTACCACTTGCTGCATCATTTCAAGTCAAGAGTTCCTTCAATTCCACATCAGAGTATAAACAGTACAGATCTCAAATACACAGAGCTCTACTACTTCTCCCACTCTGACAAGCACACCTCGCCATTACACATTGTCTGAATATTTTGAAAATGACCCCTTTCCAAAAAACATATCCAATTTCTCGATCCAGATACTTTGTGGTATTGAGGGAATGAAAAATTCACTTCTTCCAAGGAGAGAATGTTCAAAGAAATAGAACCTTTGTATGGTCTTGGTCAGAAAGAATGAAAAATGGCCTCACTTCAGGATTCAGAAGGAGTCACTGGTGGTCTCTGGGGTGAATTCCGGAAAAAAAACTCTTTAAATCACAGTAGCAAATCTTCAAAACCTTCTGTCCAGAGCACATGCAATAAACCAAAGAAAGTCCTTTTCCTTTTTTCCAGCTAAAAATACTTTGTGGTTATTACTTCAGGTCGAATATTAAAAGAAACACCAAGCACTACTACAGATCTTCAAATTGCCCTACGTCTTCCTCTTTTGATACACTTTTTTGTAATCATCGAAGCAAATTCAGAAAACTAATCCATAAGCAGTACAAATATCTCTTCAATATATAATCCCAAACTGATGAAAAATGTATAAAAACTCTTGAAAATGCTGCAATTTATCAAAGACAAACCCCTGCTCTAATCTCCTTCTCGGTGAATGAAAATCACAGATTCAATATATCAAACAGTGCTGTTCAAGTGTCTCCGTAGCAATCCCAAGATGGTGACTCTATCTTGCACTGTCCTGCCCTGTGGAGGCGCCAAGCTGTTTTGGGGGTTACTGTATATGAGAAGTGGTCTTTATGAAAAGCTTTTCCTGTCTTTCAGTGAATTCTTTTAGCATATCACTTCAAATTTCCTGGGTAATGTCACAACATACGGATCAGGTTTTACACCACAGCTGTTCTCCTTTCTGATTTTTTCTTCTCCCTTTTTTTCTTCCACTCTTTTTTTTTCTTTGTGGTTCAACAATGCGACATAACCATCACCCGAAAAGAGAATGTGATAAAATCACTCCTCTCCTCTCTGATGTCAACTAAATAACAGAACACTGCACAGATAGAACTTTTTTCAGCTGTTTATCAGTTTAAATATCAGAAATAAAATGCCGATGGTAAACTTTACATCAAGTACTGGACATGCATGAAACTTTCCCCAAATCATCCATAGACACCTGTATCAAAAATTAGTGCCATTTTCTTATTAGCCATGATGTTCTCTTCAGCTGAATTCCACACTTTATGTTCAGCCAAGAGAGTAAACAGATACCACTACAGTCATTAAACAAGATGGAATATCTCTCTTCCAATTGTTGTCTCTTGGCTAGCGTTTTTCCTTAACACACACACACCAATCTCCAATTACAGAAGTCTTTTATCCCCGATTTAATTTGCACTCCTACAGACCCTTTACTCCTTCAGAAAAATTATGCAGAATACTGTGCATTTAACAGATCTTTCTTCCTGGGATACTTTCCTCTTCAATAATTCATATTTATCAGCATCACATTCACTGCACTGTCACTGTCTGTACATTCCTTTAGCAGTCACGGTATATAAACCTTGAGGGCAGTAAAAATACACCACTTGGTCAAAATCTTACAGGTCTCCAAGAAATATCACAGCCTATATATATATTTTTTTCAGTGAATTTTCTCTAAGCCTTCACTTGACAGTATTCAAAATCAGTGTGACTCCTTACTGAGTGTATTTTAGTTGACTATTTTCCACCACTGTATTTTTCCTCACTTGCAGACTCCTAACATTCTCTCTGCCCAGTGATTTTCAGTTCCCAAAATACATCCTAAAGTGACAGAAAAGAAATCCAGAAAAACCTAAATGCCATGACACGTCTTTATGTCCTCTCCACACATGAAAATCACTGAGCTTTTCCAGCAGATAATTCACCAAAACAAAAAGCTAAACTGCCCCAGTCAGTCCTCTTTGCCCACCCTCTCCTAAAATGTCTGTGCCTTATGGTCAAGTTGATGGGCTATTACCCCCCACAGTGTTGCTGTCCACTGACTGGTCATTCATCACATGGTTTAACACTGTGTGGCCAGCGGGCAGTGAAATACTTTGGACACTTCTCCTGATCATGAAACACTGCCATCACACTACAAGCTTCTACACTTGTTCTGCAGTTAAGACTCGGTTTAATGACTTCACATTGCATCTTCTTTTTAAGTCTAAAGTATAGATTGCATTCAATTTATTGGGTGGACAGCATGCATTCCTTGTGATCAATCTTCAAAGATTGTTAATTCTTATTGAAGATTCAGACAGAACTTCCTCAGCTGAGGCTGATTTTAATTAATTAGAAATGATAGCAAAAGACCTCATACTGATATGACCTGTAAGTCACAATTACACACATTCTGAACATGCATAAGTTAAAACAATTGAAACAATCCTATCGTAAATCCGAACCTGGACCGTTTCAGAGCAGATCCTACCAAGTGCAGTGTGAACACAGCCAAGGAGCTCTGCACATCAAAATTCTACAGATACAGGCATTATATTATCTTCCCCATCAACATGAGAAAGCTTTCAATCTCCATCTCCTCCTCAAAGGAAACAGATGCTGACTGGAGAGATATCAAATTATGCAAAGTCTCTTGTGATTGTCACATTGAATAGGCAAAGTTATTATGATATTACATAAGTCTTGTATGGCTGTTACAGCACAAGGGAGACACTATTGACGTTTTCCTGCCATGGGGGGGGGGGGGGGGGGGGGAGAGTATTTGCTTCAAATACTCCATGTCATTGATAAGAATTTTAATGCATTATTTTATTTTTTCCCTTTATGCCTCATATATGTTTAACCTCATAGATTCAGGAAATGCATTGCATCCTGTCAAATTTCCCAAAACCATCATCACCAAAATTTGTTATCCTCTCTAGCTTCTTAGCCTCCTAATCCTCCTTGAAAGACATTTTAATATAAACTCGATACATTTTTTACAACTCAAGAAATTATCTATTTTCTTTTACCAGGGCATATGTAGATAATTTAAAGTTTATCAGACACAAAAGGTGTGTCATTTTGATTTTAAAAATCCACTCCAATGTCTCAAAAGCGTAAAAAGACAGTGACAATCAACTTCAAGATTGGTAAAATTATTCAATCAAAGCAAAATATCAAACATCATGATAGAAACTAGAGGATCAGAGAGGCGATACCGCCTCCGAATATTGTACCACCAGCTGGAGCAAGCGCATTCGTATAGACCCCCACATACACAAAATAAGGGGTGCAGCCACCAGTCTTGTGCTTGACAAGCTGTAAAAATGCAATCAACAAGAATTTTCAAAATATGCAAAAAATATATATAACTAAAAATGGTGCAATCAAAGTTAAGTTCATTGTAAGGTAGGTCAAAGGTCAATTTCAAGGTCACAGTAAATTGCCAGTATATGACTTCCTATCCAACTTCAATAGTAACTATGGACCTATCTCTGCCAGTTTTGGAGATAAAAGGGAAGCAAAATTTGCAAAGTTCAGTTCATGGTGAAAAGTAGGTCAAAGGTCAATTTCAAGGTCACAGTAAGATTGCCAGTATATGACTTCCTATTCAACTTCAATAGTAACTATGGACCTATCTCTGCCAGTTTTGGAGATAAAAGGGAAGCAAAATTTGCAAAGTTCAGTTCATGGTGAAAAGTAGGTCAAAGGTCAATTTCAAGGTCACATTTAGATTGCCAGTATATGACTTCCTATTCAACTTCAATAGTAACTATGGACCTATCTCTGCCAGTTTTGGAGATAAAAGGGAAGCAAAATTTGCAAAGTTCAGTTCATGGTGAAAAGAAGGTCAAAGGTCAATTTCAAGGACACAGTAAAATTGCCAGTATATGACTTCCTATGCAAGTTCAATAGTAACTATGGACCTATCTCTGCCAGTTTTGGAGATAAAAGGGAAGCAAATTTTGCAAAGTTCAGTTCATGGTGAAAAGTAGGTCAAAGGTCAATTTCAAGGTCACAGTAAAATTGCCAGTATATGACTTCCTATGCAAGTTCAATAGTAACTATGGACCTATCTCTGCCAGTTTTGGAGATAAAAGGGAAGCAAATTTTGCAAAGTTCAGTTCAAGGTGAAAAGTAAGTCAAAGGTCAATTTCAAGGTCACAGTAAAATTGCCAGTATATGACTTCCTATTCAAGTTCAATAGTAACTATGGACCTATCTCTGCCAGTTTTGGAGATAAAAGGGAAGCAAAATTTGCAAAGTTCAGTTCATGGTGATAAGTAGGTCAAAGGTCAATTTCAAGGTCACAGTAAGATTGCCAGTATATGACTTCCTATTCAACTTCAATAGTAACTATGGACCTATCTCTGCCAGTTTTGGAGATAAAAGGGAAGCAAATTTTGCAAAGTTCAGTTCATGGTGAAAAGTAGGTCAAAGGTCAATTTCAAGGTCACAGTAAAATTGCCAGTATATGACTTCCTATTCAACTTCAATAGTAACTATGGACCTATCTCTGCCAGTTTTGGAGATAAAAGGGAAGCAAAATTTGCAAAGTTCAGTTCATGGTGAAAAGAAGGTCAAAGGTCAATTTCAAGGACACAGTAAAATTGCCAGTATATGACTTCCTATGCAAGTTCAATAGTAACTATGGACCTATCTCTGCCAGTTTTGGAGATAAAAGGGAAGCAAATTTTGCAAAGTTCAGTTCATGGTGAAAAGTAGGTCAAAGGTCAATTTCAAGGTCACAGTAAAATTGCCAGTATATGACTTCCTATGCAAGTTCAATAGTAACTATGGACCTATCTCTGCCAGTTTTGGAGATAAAAGGGAAGCAAATTTTGCAAAGTTCAGTTCAAGGTGAAAAGTAAGTCAAAGGTCAATTTCAAGGTCACAGTAAAATTGCCAGTATATGACTTCCTATTCAAGTTCAATAGTAACTATGGACCTATCTCTGCCAGTTTTGGAGATAAAAGGGAAGCAAAATTTGCAAAGTTCAGTTCATGGTGATAAGTAGGTCAAAGGTCAATTTCAAGGTCACAGTAAGATTGCCAGTATATGACTTCCTATTCAACTTCAATAGTAACTATGGACCTATCTCTGCCAGTTTTGGAGATAAAAGGGAAGCAAAATTTGCAAAGTTCAGTTCATGGTGAAAAGTAGGTCAAAGGTCAATTTCAAGGTCACATTTAGATTGCCAGTATATGACTTCCTATTCAACTTCAATAGTAACTATGGACCTATCTCTGCCAGTTTTGGAGATAAAAGGGAAGCAAAATTTGCAAAGTTCAGTTCATGGTGAAAAGAAGGTCAAAGGTCAATTTCAAGGTCACAGTAAAATTGCCAGTATATGACTTCCTATGCAAGTTCAATAGTAACTATGGACCTATCTCTGCCAGTTTTGGAGATAAAAGGGAAGCAAATTTTGCAAAGTTCAGTTCAAGGTGAAAAGTAGGTCAAAGGTCAATTTCAAGGTCACAGTAAAATTGCCAGTATATGACTTCCTATTCAAGTTCAATAGTAACTATGGACCTATCTCTGCCAGTTTTGGAGATAAAAGGGAAGCAAAATTTGCAAAGTTCAGTTCATGGTGAAAAGTAGGTCAAAGGTCAATTTCAAGGTCACATTTAGATTGCCAGTATATGACTTCCTATTCAACTTCAATAGTAACTATGGACCTATCTCTGCCAGTTTTGGAGATAAAAGGGAAGCAAAATTTGCAAAGTTCAGTTCATGGTGAAAAGAAGGTCAAAGGTCAATGTCAAGGTCACAGTAAGATTGCCAGTATATGACTTCCTATTCAACTTCAATAGTAACTATGGACCTATCTCTGCCAGTTTTGGAGATATAAGGGACTAAATGTTATAATTTTGGAGTTACCATAATGTGCCATAAATTTCCTACAGAAAAAATTAATTAAAATAAAGAAAAGGTCATTTTGGTCAAAGTTCTTGAAATGGGAGGTTCTCTGAAGTTGCAGAAGTTTAAATTTGATAAAATAATGTCATTTTTGACCACAAGTTGTCTGCTTTGCCAAGCATTATGTTTTATTTTTCCGGAGTTCAAAATTTATTATCCATTACCGTACTGCACATTTTTACGGAAGCCGACTGGTGCCATATGTTGAAAAAAAAAATTATCTCGAAATTTCGAGATAGCATTTTTTTTGTTCAAATTTCAAAATACTATCTCGAAATTTCGAGATAAATTTTTTTGCTCAAATATCAAAATGCTATCTCGAAATTTCGAGATAATTTTTTTTTTGTTCAAATTTCAAAATGCTATCTCGAAATTTCGAGATAAAAAATTTTTTTGTTCAAATTTCAAAATTGACCCCAAATTCACGGAGATGAAAGATGACCTGAAGGGTAACACTTTCCAATAATATTATTGGTTAAGTCTGTGTGGCGTCTGAATAACAGGGCAAAAAAATTTTTTTTCGTAAAAAATTTCATTTTTTTGAAAATTTTGACCCATTTGACCTTGAAGTAAAGGTCAAAGGTCAAATCCGAGGGTATATTTGAAATCTACACATATGACTTTTGGAAAGCTGTCTATAGAAATTTTTCCCGTAACTCCTTCTGTAGGGTAGATAATTAGCATTTAATTTTGCCATTTTTAGACAAGGGTGCATTGCAATGAGTGCCACACCCAGACCCCAATACCGACAAAGCCCAAATTTTACGTGGAACGAGTTGAGATTATAGGTGACCTAAATCCATGAGATGGGTACGGGGGCCCTTACCGTCTAGGAGGAGAAGCGGTAACGGTAACATGGCGGCGGAGCCGGCGGAACGGACCGGACGGGACCGAAACCATGTGTACCGCCAGCGCTAACGCTGGTGGTAAATTTTTTTGTTCAAATTTCAAAATAGTATCTCGAAATTTCGAGATAATTTTTTTTTTCTACATATGGCACCAGTGGGCTTCCGTACATTTTCCTTTCACCACCAATATGTACTTTTTGATACAGCGTAACTCGAAAACCGTATGGAATACAAAAAAACCAAGACCACCTCCAGTGTTGGGCTTTACATGCTCTACAAAATGCAAAAAAGAATGGGTCTCTAGCATTAACGGTTCCCGAATTAGAGACAGTTTTCAGTTTCGGTATCTTATGGCCGCTACTCCTGTGAAAATGCACCGATTGACCCCAAATTCACGGAGATGAAAGATGACCTGAAGGGTAACACTTTCCAATAATATTATTGGTTAAGTCTGTGTGGCGTCTGAATAACAGGGCAAAAAAATTTTTTTTCGTAAAAAATTTCATTTTTTTGAAAATTTTGGCCCATTTGACCTTGAAGTAAAGGTCAAAGGTCAAATCCGAGGGTATATTTGAAATCTACACATATGACTTTTGGAAAGCCGTCTGTAGAAATTTTTCCCGTAACTCCTTCCGTAGGGTAGATAATTAGCATTTAATTTTGCCATTTTTGGACAAGGGTGCATTGCAATGAGTGCCACACCCAGACCCCAATACCGACAAAGCCCAAATTTTACGTGGAACGAGTTGAGATTATAGGTGACCTAAATCCATGAGATGGGTATGGGGGGCCTTACCGTCTAGGAGGAGAAGCGGTAACGGTAGCCGTCCGGCGGAGCCGGCGGAGCCGGCGGAACGATCCGGACGAGACCGAAACCATGTGTACCGCCAGCGCTAACGCTGGTGGTACAATTATTAAGTATTTACAGGTGAAATTTCTTATGCCAATTCTTTTTCAACTATCGAATGTCAAATTTAGATAAAAAAATATCTTGACAAGCTACTCATAAATGTCAAAAGAAGATGACAACGTAATACTAGAATCAGTATCATATTCCAAATCTTGATTGGAATTCACAATTTTGCACACAGATTCAATTTACAACTTAGGACTGATAATTCTATTCCAGATTTTGTGCAGACGACATCGTGGATATGAACATGGTTTATAAAATTCTATCAATTCTTGATTGACTTAGATCTAAGTGACAGTGGCAACAATTCAAGATAAAGATTTAAGGGAACAGTAGGACACAACCCCCCTACAGGTTCTAGACTACTTTTTGTTACGCCACAGATTACGTAACCCAAATGAACTTCTGTAATATTTAAACTGTCGAGAAGGTTATTGAAAACATGAATCAAATTATAGCTTTCTATAACCCAAATTCTGAAAAACATTTTTTTCTTAAAATTTTAAGGATCATTTAAAAATAAAGACAGCATTGAGCCACACCGAGTTATGACAATATTTTTAAATTCAAAATTATCATTATCATCATCATTTCTTGGGGTCTGTTCACACAAGGACAAATGAGGACTGTAAATATGTCTTAACAGTATCATCTGAAGACGATTATTACAAAGAAATTGTACTGGCTATATAACAACACTGGGTATTACTTTACCAAAAGACATATTAAGAAAAAGTGGATTACACAACTGTGGGAAAATACAGCCCCCAAACCTAAACAAAAGACATTAAAATGCTAATTATATGCAAAGGTTTAAACTGTACCAAATTACAATCCTAGACAGATATTGTCTGCACACACCATAAGTGAGACAGAACTCTCAGTTGTCACAAACAGGAAGTTATATATAAGATAGAGATCGCTCTGTGACAGGTGCATGATCAGACTGATGATATTTTTCAGGAAAAACAACAAAATCCCTCTAAAATCCTGACACTTATAGGGCAGATGATAATCAGGTTTATCAGAAACATCCACTACACCTATTTTTTTCTGTAAACTCAACACCTTTCCAACAAGAACTCGCCAGGTGTAACAGGAGATTAATATCATTTTTCACATAAACAAATATTAAATCTGCAATCAGCGTAAAAAAGTATAATAACTGTAGCAGATAAGAAAATTTATCATCTTGTCATGCCTGTGAACAACTAACTAAAAACTTTAGCACAAGGCAACATGAATGATATTTATTTATTTATTTATTTTGTTCAAATTAAAACACATCTAGAATCATCAACGCAGCTAACGCCCAGATCCATTCCACCCCCCCCCTCTCCCTTCCCAGGGGTATTTCCCTGTGACAGGCACACATACCTAACAGTGCTAATTTATCATTAACATCTGCTGTTTGTCACCAACAGAAGGGGTGTCACCAGTGTCACCACAGTTCCAATGACAAATTATCATGTTTAACACGACTGGTGACATCACACTAGAGCAGGGGTGTGGTTTCACACAGATAATTTTAAATTGGAAGTTGGTATTCCATGTCCGGCCCAAACTTTGGTCTAGTTCAAGTCCTGATAAATTCCAAGTAGTCAACTATAACAACTATCGCTCTCAAATACAAGTTATTTTTTTTGTTATAAAACAGATGCAATATTCCAATGAACTAGATTACCACAGAGTTAGCATGGGAGAACTTTGAAAGTGTACTAAAAGTTTAGCTCAATTTTCAGTCTAAAGTTATTGTGTGAAACCAGTCTCTATGCATCTGTACAGGAGTGATATTGTAATGGTTACACAGTTGAACATGCTTATTTCTTGTCACATAAGTCAGAGGAAAAGATTTTACATAATTCTTCTGTGTTTCTGCAAACTTTACAATTGACATGCATGTATCTATGATCACAGATGAAAATGGCAAGGCAACAACCTAGGTTTCACATACAGAAATTCATATTTTAAAAATCATAACATTTTTATTAGTCCCTGATTTAGAATACAATTTTATCTATTCAACTGTTAGCTTAAGTGATATTTTTCAATTCAACCTCTTCCAATAAATGTATTTGAATATATATTTAAACACTGCTCTCTTTGTAAAGATGGATAACTAACAAAAACAAAACAGAACTACTGAATTTTCCTCCTAAAAGAGATGAAACATACTTTAAAAAAGACACAGTCAACCAAATAAAGATGGCACCAGGGCATGAAATAACAGAACGCTGCTGGTGGAGTGAACAAATTAAAAACTTCTACAATATCCATGCAACTGCTTTGTTGTACATAAAGCTGGATGCTGTTCTTTAAAAAGAAAAAAATACATATATACTCTACTCTTAGCATAAAGGAGCCATGCTCAGCATAACAAGGCCATTCTTCAACAATTACTGGATTAAAATTGTTGGATTAATCAATCTATCAGACGTGACTTTGTGAAATCTCTTACTATCCCCCCTCCCCCCAAAATAAAAATAATATTTATTAGATACACTAATGACATATGCAATAAACAATATCCACATCCAAAAACACATGGGCTGATGAAAGGGGTGATTGAACAAAACAACAAGGTACTTGTCAAGCTATATAATTTGTTATACATCACTTTTAGTATTTTTCCTTTTCATTTCTCTGAAAATCTATAAATCAAGATGCTGAAAAGCAAATGAAGAGAGTGCCATCGCAAATCTACAGCAAGCTTATGTAGATAGAGGGTAAAAGAGACAAATAAATAAAGAACACTGACCACAACATACAAACAAAACATGCACATAAGGAGGTGCAAGATCCAATAGCAAGCAAATCCACAAAATAAGAAACAAACATAGGGGCTGCATTTAGGTTCTTGTAGGTTTGATCTGAAGGCCTGTTTACACTAGATTCAAAAGGATCCAGTTCACACTAGAATGAATATAATGCAACAGTGAACTTCTGCAGATGTTTGTTTTTAAAGATTCACATGTAGGATTGAACCAGGTGAACGCTCTCAGTCCATTGCTGTTATCATGCTATGGAGTTAGGTTACACATGTTAAACTGATAAAAATGTCCAGAGAGCGATCAACTGGGTTTGTTCCTGTCTTCACATGTGTAAACGGCCTTGAGGAGTCAAACATTGTGGACCTCACAACGAGTAATACATAATATACATGTTTTATCACTGAGGTTGTTTACTTAATACTATTTCTTTATTTAAGGTCTCTCTCTAATTTCTATGGGAAAGAGATTCCTAGTAACTGCATATATAATAAAACTCAACAGAACTGTACTTGGTCATTATCTTTTTTTTTTTTTTTTGCGCAGTTAACTCCAGTCACCTTAATAACCAATGACTTGCATCAATTATTTTGACAAAGCCAAAGACAAAAACCTTGAAATTTCATAAAAATATTTTCAAAAAGTTTGCCACAAGCCAAAAACAAAAAACAATTTGTTAAAAAAATCAAAACCCAAAATGTGAATCAAACACAGAAAACATGATCCCAATTCACCCTGAGCATCAGAAGATACTTAAAAAACCCACTCAAGGTAAACAGGTGCTTGAAGAATCCTCTGACACTCAGGGTACCCCAGCACTGTCCAGGTATACTATGTATGTACTAGTTGTGAGAGTCAGGTTCCCCGTATTATCCTCTACCTACCCACTGCTTGTCCTGGGAGGCTGGTTGTTCATTGTAGTCCATGTGATACTACAACATAGAATGTTATATCACACTGCTAATGTCTATATGTATTGATATTGTTATAATATAAGACCACATTCAGAACAAGCTGATCTGCGTACTAACAGATCCACGGACTAAATATGGCCAACCGACTTAAAAGCTATGCAGCTTATCCCCTGATAAACTCACTGTCTCCAAACACACTGTCGCTGCAGTGGCCTTACAATTAAATCTCGGAGCTGAGATTTAATACTTTTAATGATGCGTGTGGGGGCAGGTAGACCATCAGGGAATTAAGCAACTTGCTTTTAAGGGGGGTCGGCCATATTTAGTCGGCAGATCATTTAGTCTGCGGATCATCTGTTCCGAATGCACTCTAAAAATATAATCATCACACATCATGCATTAGATCTCCCTCCACACACATTGCTGATGTGACACTCAGAAATACTGCCTGGGTCTGAGCTCCAGTTATCAAAATAAGTAAATTAATATGTTGATTTTAACTTTCAGACTGAGAATTGTACTGCATATCTTGGTTTAAAATCTTCTCTAAGTGGACTTTAACTCAAGATAATAGTTACTACTGTTAATAGTCAATTACTTTGCACAATGAGGTTAGCTGGCCTATTTTTCCCTTTTTTTTAAAGACAAAGGGTCCAAAGTTAATAATAATAATAATAATAATAATAATAATAATAATAATAAATATTTTTGTAAAATGTCCTCTAGTGTGTTCATTCAAGAGGCTAATAACCTCAACTGTGCCTAATTGCAGCAATTGACAATTCAAGTTTCCTTTTATGATGTTTATCAGCATGGTGAGCCTCTTCCTCCACAGTGAGTAATTAGTCACACTCCCCTGAATGTGCATTCAGACCCTGCAGATTTCACGCCTGTTGCAAGTGAAAGTGAGCTATTTAAAAGGTACACAATGAGCATAAGACCTTTTACAGCAAAAATTTAATTTCTTCCTTAGTTAGCAAGGTATACACTATCCAAAACAGTTCACCAAATTATGATCCATTATTGAGTCACTGACATCATGAAGATATGGACTTGTGAATCTCATATTTTGGCTGTAATAAATATAATTAATATATTACAAAATGGTTTTTAGGCTTTAAATACTTACAATGATTTTGTACAGGGTATACCATGGTTATAGAAAGAAAACTGATGAGAATATACTGTCAATTTGCTATATAAAGGTCAAACACAATGTGTCCCTTTCAAATGCTGGTTAAGTAAATTGTGATGTGTTTTAGATTCAGACCAGTTCAGGTTTCATTGTCTGTCTATGGTTGTTCTATGTTAATCATCTACATTGTCATAACTGATAGAAGATTAATTGAGAAATATGAAATAATGTTACTATAATTACTTCGAGATGCCAAAAGAAAAAGTTGCCATAAAATTCGATTTTCTAGATTGCATATGTGCAGTTAATTTGTTTTTACAAATATGTGATAATGTTAATTTTTCAGGTTATGCCAAAAAAGCAAAAGTTGTTATAAAACATGACTTGCAAGAAGGGAAAAATGCGTGAACTTTAAATTTCTTTAAATGACGGGAACTACTGTTAACCATATGATCTAGTACAAGTGATCATCCAAAAACAATGGGAATTTAGATCATTCAAAAACAATCTGCAGAATGTAAAAATGGTATTTATGGTACTGTAATGTCCTGCACCTTATGGTCCAAATCAGAATTCAATTTTGTTGCTCGACTGGTTTATTAACCCTACCCCCCCACCCAACCCCCAAAACAAATTTAAAGAAAAATTGTGTAACTGTCATTAAAAACCCCTTTTAAAAACTGTCAGTATTGACAACTTCACTGATGCAAACCTCATACCATTACATCCATCACCTCATGCAAACATATATGACAGACAAACATACACCAAAAAACCTCATCAAAATGGACTTATTAAACACATCGTAACACCCATTCCCAACTCCTCAATTTCTCGTGCACATGTGTGAACGCATTTGCAAACATGTAAAATCATGTGTTTCAGCATACGAGGCCACCTTCATGCCTTCACAACAAAGAAGTGTATCATATAAATCCTGAATCCACTCACCCATTGTCTGTTTAACATAGCCTCCCTCTGCTCCGCCTCTCTCTCCTTCTGCTCCTCGAAACTCTTCTGTCTCATCTCGCGGCGCAGCTGGACGCGTTCGCTGACTTTGGTGGTAGCTATCCCCTCCAGCCGTTTCTCAAACTCCTGCTTGAACTGCAGCTGTTTCTGTTCGTATATCTGTTTTTGTTCCTCTATTTGTTTCTCTATCAGTTCATTGAATGTGGGTCGTTTGGTCCGCTGTTGAGCATAAGACATTTTGAAGGCGTTGCCGACTAATGTGTTGAGATCTTCAGCCTGAAGTCGGTAATGAGTGGATATCAGTGAATTGTGTAACTTACAGTAGTGGGAATTTTTTTTTATAAGTGTGAACATGGGTACGTGTATTAGTTATGTTGGATGACAAATGTGTGCACATGCACTTCTGTGTACACACACAAGCAACCAAGTCTGTGAGTGTACACACATGGGTTATTGAGCTGTATATATAAGCATGCATTACACTTAGCACGAAAAACAAATGACAACCCACGTCCAAAATTCACCAAACTCATCACAATCACACACAAAACTGGACACTAGACAGTCTTACCTCCTCTGGGGTGGCCGTTAGAAAGGCATGGCAGTACTGCGTGCTAATTTGGCCCCGTGGTTCCCGTGCAAGAAACGAGAACTGCCTGCACTCGGGATCACATGTGGCATAGGAGATTCTCTTCAAGGCATGGGCCATGTACACTGTCTGTAATAGATATCAAAGCTTCATATTAAACCAATAATAAACACCAAACTGTAACCAACTTGACAGATTGTCTGTTACACGCAGCATAAAATTCTCTAAAAACAAAACACAAGACAAAAACTGAAACACACAATATACGTTGTTTGTAATATACAAATGACAGACATAATTTTATTTTGTTTCTTTCCAATAAATAAACAATTATTCCTGGCAAAATGAGAGAGAGCAAGAGATAGAGAGAGAGGAAGAGAGAATTCCTAGAGGCACAAGTAGGTCCACAGAGGAGAATCCAAATAATGGCAACCTGTTAAGTAGTCTAGCTAGCAGTAAAAAGGGAGAGTCAAACTTCAGCTGTTATACACGTTTGTGATGTCAATGCAAGAAGGTCAGGTAAAGAAAAGTCACCTGGGGGAAATTTTAATGAGGTCACATTTACTAAATTTAAAGCCAAGAGCACTTCATAAAAGTTCTTAAGCCAAAAGGACATATGTATAAAAACTTAACAATAGGTTGTATTATAACCTAAATATTTCTTTAATAACTTTACTCAACTGCTGCAGAATTACTTAGGCTAAAACAGACCCATTTTTCATTATAAATCAGGACCAAAGTTAGGGGGACAGAAAGAGCCATCTTTCTAGTTTGACCCAAGTTCTATGCAATTTGTCAAGTCGGGTAAGGTAAGTGGATAAAGAGGTCCTCTTTTTCAGAAAAAAGACCCCTCCCCTCTCTGAAATTACTGGACACAGACCTTTATTGTTGACACCAACTTAATCAAGTCAACTGCTTCAAAATTCTCCTTGTTTGAAGTACTTATCAAATGTTTTGGTCATTACATTAAGAATAACTTTTGCCTCAGGATCTTTTCTGGAAGGTCCTGTTGGCTGGCACTGGAGACAGTTTTATTTCTGTTCCCTGTAACATGCCTCACTCAAAACGGAACATCAGGTTTGTGATAACCAAGAAAGTTTCCTTACACTTGAAATGTCTCCAGTGTTATTTTTACACCATGACTAATGGAGAAGACATGCTTGGACAAGAAAAGAAGAGGCGTTGAAGTTTGCCAAAATTCTCTAGAAACTTGACATACAGTCAATGTGCCACTCTGTAACCTAGGATGACATGTATAGTAAGAAGAGCCTTAAAATGTTCATTTTTTATGTGGACGCACATAACAACTTACTTCTCTCTCTATTGTTCTCTTTTTCTCACTCATCATCATCAACAATTTGCTACATATACTCTCACTCTATCTTTCCTGCCTTCCATTCTTTTCTCTCTCTCTCTCCCTCTCTCTCTCTCTCACCTGTTTATCTGAGCTGCAGACTTTAATACCAGTCAGGGATATCATAATAACCACTGGTTTACTTCTACCCACAGTCTGAAATTATGAAATATTTGACAAATATGTAAATAAATATTTATATGAATCAATCAAATTATGATGCTCAAATCAAAGTTTGACAAGAATGATGTTTAACTGAATGTTTATCTTTTCTTTAATCACACATTTTTTTCAAAGAATGAAACTGAAATTGTGTACTAGTAAATTCTCTTACTGATGTATTTGTGTATGTTATGATTTTTAAAAATGCCACTAGATGGTGCTAAGGAGGATCCAGGTTCACTGTAATGTTATTAATTCTGAATATCAATCATGGAACCAAACACCTTATTGACAAGGATTTGATGGACTGCATCTGACCCCATAAAATTAAATTACAAGATTCTTTGGAAAAATCACATCCAAGTATTCATAAATAGTTTCACATCACTACTTTAGAATGGAATATGAGGAATTAAGCTGTGTCAAAAGATGACTAAAATGGAAATATTTTGTGTCCATTTCTGAATGTAGTCAGGCAATATGAGCATAAATCATTCATCCTAAACAATGGACATATAAAAAAACATCTAATTTAGTTATTACTGCATCCATTATGGTCACCCAGTTGTTCCTTTTACTAGTAAGAACTGAAATCTAACTGCCTGTTGAATTGATGGGTGACTTGTAATAACAATACTCCCCATACATGAAAATCAACTGAGTCATTCAATAAGAAAAGAAAATTGACAAAAGACAAATTATTGACTAAACAGGCTAAACAGGGGGTCTTCATCACACTCATGTTCAGAGGTATGAACCTGAAAATTATTTAATTGAAAGATGTCCACTGAGTTCATATCATTACAGAAAAAAAAGACAAGAAATAAATATATTCTTACTCTAATTTTTTCCAGCTGTTTTCTCACATATTCTGCTCTGGAAGCCTGGTCTTCCCCAACCACAGAAAATGAGCCTATGTACTGGAAAGAGAAATGTTATAATTTCATCATATAAACTTCCAAAAAATATTAATTTGCAGAAGTATGAATGAAACAAAGACTGAAATAATGTTTTTTCAACAGATACATACCTGCATTTTGTGAAGTTATATGATGCAAATAAAATAAATTATTGCTCTAGTAAATTTTATTATTTCTGGTTTTCAACCAAGAGTGTTGAAAAAATCCACAAATACTAGCTAAACTAGAGGATCAGAGAGGCGATACCGCCTCCGAATATTGTACCACCAGCTGGAGCAAGCGCATTCGTATAGACCCCCACAAATACAAAATAAGGAACACAGCCACCAGTCTTGTGCTTGACAAGCTGTAAAAATGCAATCAACAAGAATTTTCAAAATATGCAAAAAATATATATATTACTAAAATGGTACAATCAAAGTTAAGTTCATCGTAAGGTAGGTCAGTATATGACTTCCTATTCAACTTCAATAGTAACTATGGGCCTATCTCTGCCAGGTTTGGAGTTAAAAGAGAAAGAAATTAGCAGAGTTCAGTTCATGATAATAAGTAGGTCAAAGGTCAATTTCAAGGTCACACTTAGATTGCCAGTATATGACTTCCTATTCAAGTTCAATAGAGACTATGGGCCTATCTCTACTAGTTTTGGAGATAAAAGGGAAGCAAAATTTGCAAAGTTCAGTTCATGGTGAAAAGTAGGTCAAAGGTCAATTTTAAGGTCACATGTAGATTGCCAGTATATGACTTCCTATTCAAGTTCAATAGAGACTATGGACCTATCTCTGCCAGTTTTGGAGATAAAAGGGAAGCAAAATTTGCAAAGTTCAGTTCATGTTGAAAAGTAGGTCAAAGGTTAATTTTAAGGTCACATGTAGATTGCCAGTATATGACTTCCTATTCAAGTTCAATAGAGACTATGGACCTATCTCTACTAGTTTTGGAGATAAAAGGGAAGCAAAATTTGCAAAGTTCAGTTCATGGTGAAAAGAAGGTCAAAGGTCAATTTTAAGGTCACACATAGATTGCCAGTATATGACTTCCTATTATAGTTCAATAGAGACTATGGACCTATCTCTGCCAGTTTTGGAGATAAAAGGGAAACAAAATTTGCAAAGTTCAGTTCATGGTGAAAAGTAGGTCAAAGGTCAATTTTAAGGTCACATTTAGATTGCCAGTATATGACTTCCTATTCAACTTCAATAGTAACTATGGACCTATCTCTGCCAGTTTTGGAGATAAAAGGGAAGCAAAATTTGCTAAGTTCAGTTCATGGTGAAAAGTAGGTCAAAGGTCAATTTTAAGGTCACACGTAGATTGCCAGTATATGACTTCCTATTCAAGTTCAATAGAGACTATGGACCTATCTCTGCCAGTTTTGGAGATAAAAGGGAAGCAAAATTTGCAAAGTTCAGTTCATGGTGAAAAGTAGGTCAAAGGTCAATTTTAAGGTCACATTTAGATTGCCAGTATATGACTTCCTATTCAAGTTCAATAGAGACTATGGACCTATCTCTGCCAGTTTTGGAGATAAAAGGGAAGCAAAATTTGCAAAGTTCAGTTCATGTTGAAAAGTAGGTCAAAGGTTAATTTTAAGGTCACATGTAGATTGCCAGTATATGACTTCCTATTCAAGTTCAATAGAGACTATGGACCTATCTCTACTAGTTTTGGAGATAAAAGGGAAGCAAAATTTGCAAAGTTCAGTTCATGGTGAAAAGAAGGTCAAAGGTCAATTTTAAGGTCACACATAGATTGCCAGTATATGACTTCCTATTATAGTTCAATAGAGACTATGGACCTATCTCTGCCAGTTTTGGAGATAAAAGGGAAACAAAATTTGCAAAGTTCAGTTCATGGTGAAAAGTAGGTCAAAGGTCAATTTTAAGGTCACATTTAGATTGCCAGTATATGACTTCCTATTCAACTTCAATAGTAACTATGGACCTATCTCTGCCAGTTTTGGAGATAAAAGGGAAGCAAAATTTGCTAAGTTCAGTTCATGGTGAAAAGTAGGTCAAAGGTCAATTTTAAGGTCACATGTAGATTGCCAGTGTATGACTTCCTATTCAACTTCAATAGTAACTATGGACCTATCTCTGCCAGTTTTGGAGATATAAGGGACTAAATGTTATAATTTTGGAGTTACCATAATGTGCCATAAATTTCCTACAGAAAGAATTATTTTAAATAAAGAAAAGGTCATTTTGGTCAAAATTCTTGAAATGGGAGGTGCTCTGAAGTTCCAGATGTTCAAATTTGATGAAATAATGTCATTTTTGACCACAAGTTGTCTGCTTTGCCAAGCCTTATGTTTTATTTTTCCGGAGTTCAAAATTTATTATCCATTACCGTACTGCACATTTTGCTTTCACCACCAATATGTACTTTTTGATACAGCGTAACTCGAAAACCGTATGGAATACAAAAAAACCGAGACCACCTCTAGTGTTGGGCTTTACATGCTCTACAAAATGCAAAAAAGAATGGGTGTCTAGCATTAACGGTTCCCGATTTAGAGACAGTTTTCAGTTTCAATATCTTATGGCCGCTACTCCCGTGAAAATGCACCGATTGACCCCAAATTCACAGAGATGAAAGATGTCCTGAAGGGTAACACTTTCCATTAATATTATTAGTTAAGTCTGTGTGGTGTCTGAATAAGACCGCAAATAATTTTTTTTTCGGCAAAAATTTTGTTTTTTTGAAAATTTTGGCCCGTTTGACCTTGAAATAAAGGTCAAAGGTCAAATCCAAGGGCATATTTGAAATCTACACATATGACTTTTGGAAAGCTGTCTGTAGAAATTTTTCCCATAATTCCTTCCGTAGGGGAGATAATTAGCATTTAATTTTGCCATTTTTGGACAAGGGTGCATTGCAATGAGTGCCACACCTAGACCCCAATACCGACAAAGCCCAAATTTTACGTGGAACGAGTTGAAATTATAGGTGACCTAAATCCAAGAGATGGGTATGGAGGCCATTACCGTCTAGGAGGAGAAGCGGTAACGGTGACTTGGCGGCGGAGCCGCAGGAGCCGGCGGAACATACGGGTCGGGACTAAAACCATGTGTACCGCCAGCGCCTACGCTGGTGGTACAATGAACTCCCAGTGCATCTCGATTACAAAATAATCAAAGGCCATGAGCAAACACATCTACAATTAAAAATGACTTTATAAAAGATACAATGCTTTCCTATTCATATCCCCCTAACTCCTATCTTTTCTGCCATGTGCTATATTGAAAATCAAAGTTGGTAAACCTAGAAATAAAACAACGCCAAACCACAAACAAAAGGAATTATCAAAACAACTGCCTTTTTCATAAAGATAACACACAAGGCTGAATATCACATCAATTGAAGGTTTCCACAAATGTCAACGCAGAACAAATATGACTCAGACTGGAAAAACAACTTAATGATTTTCACTATTGATATTCATTTAAACACTTTCAATAAAACTAACAAACTGAGCCGGCTATATCTATAGCCAATGTTTAGTCGATGATTGTGTTCATTCTTCCCTGCATGTAATCATATCTTTGCTGAATGCTAATGAAAAGACACCGCCCACCTGTGGGTAGCTTATAGACTGAAAGGCACAGAGAAAAAGGTCACTTATTTCTGTACAGAGGACTGTTTTAATTGGGATTCGGGGGGTGACAGGCAGGAATGGCATTGACTACTACATGCAGAATGACAGAAAATTTTGAAATGATGTTCAAACTAAAATGTATTGCCAAACTGGAGCATAAGAAAATGTGGAAAGTAAAAAAAAAATGTACTTGCTTTTTGAATTTATGAGGATGCATGCCCTAGCTGGTGTGTGTGTGTGTGTGTGTGTGTGTGTGTGTGTGTGCGCGTGTGCGTGCATGTGTGCGTTCGTGTTGAAGAGAAGGGGGGAATAGGGGGATGGCACTTTTCTTATTTGTCCAATTCAGTAGCACTATTTCACGAAATTCACATTTGCATTGTAATTATCCTTTCTTTTTTGTTGGGATTAAATACTTTTAGAAGTTAACATTCATGACTGTTATATGGATTTATCTGATATATAGGTATAGTATAAGTTTGAGTTGGCAGCAGTTACTTTGCAAGTGAGAAGTTGGCCTTAAAAACTTACTTGTAGCATTTAATTTTTAACAAATCTAAACAAATTTTATAGACCCTTGAAGCAAATAAAGATCAAAATAAATATTATTAATATACTGTTATTCAATCAATCAACACAATATGTCTAAGAACCTTCTACTGCTATTATTAGTAAACTAAGTTTATTTATTGCCCAAAGGCGTACAAGATGGACTAGTACTGTGAAAAGGCACCCTATGTTACTACCTCAATCATGGGTCACATATACCGAAAAAGATTACTTTACCCAATAAATTTGACCAGAGAGCAAAATACTGAATTGTATTCTTCGAAGGTCTATATACATACCTGCACACTTGGCAAAATTGTTATTTTCAAAATTTTAAATAAAAAATTGTGAAAGCTGTTATCTCTTGCAAAGGCTAACTTTCCATGGAAATCAACAATGTCAACGTCAACAAACTTTACTGCTTAACACTTATTTTCTCTTTCAACTGAATCTTTTTGGACCTAAAAAGCTATTTCTCCAACCCCCCCCCCCTCCCCCTTTTACTTGGTCTAACTCTGCAAGTAAAACATTTGTTTGGTGACAAAGTTTATCTCACACAAGTATAACTAAGAATGGACAAAGCATGTTTATTGATCAATGAAAATGAACACTGAAGTAGGCTACCACGTTGTTAAAATATTTACCTCTTTAAATATCACAGTGAGTTTTTAAAACAATGTTGCATTTCTTTGTGCAGATATAGACGACTTTATTTGCAGGGCCTTTAATGTCTACAACGGAATGGTTATGTATTTATCGGTCATAATGTCATTCAACAAGTAGAAACTTGTTGGTGGCTAATGTTGATGTTGAAACTTTTGTTTTGAAATCACAGTAGTCAGTAGTTGTCCCAAAGTATACACACCTGTGCGTCCCTGTAAGAAGTATGGAGCACATCCTCTCCCGGCTGTGGAATACTCTTTGTGACTGGTTGAAACCCATGGCCATCCGGAAGTTCATCAGGTTGAAAACCAGCGTTTGTATTTTTGGTGTTTTGTTGGCCCGATGAACTTGGACCACCGACGACGTTGGACGACCTCTCTCCGGATAAACGTTTCCTCTCCATGTATTTCCCCCTCTTCTCCATCAGTTCCTTCCAGTCCTCTTCTTCTATAGCTTTCTTCGATTTCATCAAATACATTATGACTTATTTCACGATTTTATTAAAGATGATTCAGGGGAAATTAAAAGACATTCCACCCCCGTCTCCAGCGTTGCTTTTGCACGACGCCATCTTGTGTCCATTTCAGTTCACGTCAACTTCCGGGTGACCTAATAACCTCGAGGCCACGTGCTGATGTAAACAAACACAAGAGGTACATAGAACAGTAGAGTTCCCGTCCCATAGCTGTTAATCGGCCAGACAGCTATAAACTAACAACCGAAATTTTAGTTTCTAGCGACGGAGAGAGTAGAAAACTTCTGCAGTTCGATTAACAACTTCAGGCCCGTAACCAGCAATTTCAAAAGGGGGGTTCTTTCTTTGAAAAAGTGGTCCTTTTCCCATAAAAACTTCATTTACCTAGATCAAATTTTACCCTAAATGGACCTTTTCCCAGCAAAAGGGGTGGTTCTTTCGACCCTCCCCCCCCCACCCCCACCCCCTGGCTACGGGCCTGAACTTAGTTCAAACTGTAGTAAAAATAAATAAATAAATAAATAAATAAATAAAATAAAATAAAATACTGTAATATACTGTACAAATAATAATGGCCTCATATATAACTATATGATCTTATAATTTATAAGACCATTGTTAATTCTATGATAAGTTGTACATGTTGCTGTAGTCTTGTATAAATAAATTAAAGAACAACACATGATAATATACATGTATTAAATTCCATTTCACCACCAAAACTGCAGTTGACACAAGTATTCTGAAATCTCTGCTTGCCATCTGACAATGTAAAGATTATTACAGTTAAAAAAAATTGACTATCTTTGAATGTCAATTCACTAAAAAAAAAAAAAATAATAATAAAAAAATAAATAAAAAAAAACATGGAAATGGTACCATTTTTTTTTTTTTTTGACCAGTGAACCTTCAGACTATCGAGACAGCCCCAATTTCACAGTTTAATAATTGATCCAGGACTTCAACCATTTCTACCTTCAACGTAGTACATGTATGCTACTATGGAATGCAGTGCAGATCTGAGGTAAAAGAATACAGAATAGCAATTATAGATTTAAAAAAAAAAAAATCAACCAATAATTAACTTTGAACTTAGATATAATCTGATCATGCTGTTTGTCAATAAATAAATATTAATTAAATAAGTAAATAAACATTTTCATTAATCAATGCTACCTGGCAAATTTAAATTGAAACAAAATATGATAATCAGTTATTTGGACAGGCATATAAATGTGTATCATGCATTTTTCGACTTTTTCACATATTTTACTTTAGAAACTACTTCAAGTAATCAAACTTAAGTTATTTACCATAGATGCCCCTAGACAGAAATACATTAGTAAATGGTGATTTTCCCAAATATGAATGTTTTTATGAAAAAATTGTTCTTTTTTATGAAATTTTTCCATTGAGACAAATGTTACTTGTAGCTTGTCAATCTTTCCTACAGAGGTCCCTATATGTAGTTCTTGATTCTGTCAAGATGAGCTAAATTTCTCTTTTTAGATCTCTGGCTATTCTTCTGCAGTCAGACGCGCGAAAAACATTGAATTTACCAGGGGTTATCAGTTAGGGTCTCGTGCTGCAAAATTATTCAACTATATTAGATTTGAACTGTGCTCTCTTGATATAGCAGCGCCACCCAGTGACCAACCTCAACCAGAAATACATCGGAGTTTCTGTTCCTAGTGGTGGCAAAAAACCTCCAATTTTCCCACTTAGTTGCCGTTTTTGTGACTTCTTTGCAGGCAAGACTTCATTCGTATTTTTGTAAGTAATATTTGTTAACGTATGTAGACCTTGTAAGGTTAATATTAACGTTTGATTTTGAGAATATTTGTCATTTTCATAGCTCGGGAAATCCCCTTTCGTTTTCGGAAACCTCACCGGATGTTGTATTAACATCAGTCATCGCTTTTTAATATACCGCTAAATCGTGTTGTCTCATCTAGGTTATACGTCATGTAAGTTTTAAATCAAATTTTGTCTGTCTGCAGTGCCCCACTATCCCCTGTCCTTGATCTGTGCCTGTGTGTAACAGCAGTAATGAGTAAGTACAGTGTGCCGGTGTCACGTGTACGGTCCGTTCTGCGTGAACCATCCGTCCTGACCGATTGTACACGCAGCAGCAGCGTGTATGAGCCGTTCTGTGAATGATCCGTTGTTATTCACCTGTACTGTTATATTCGGCTAGTTCATTTCCTACCCCATTATACATTAACTATGATGGGGATAAAATTCATGTGTTAGAGAATCAGCGTCATGGAGAATCGACGCATGGAGTAACCTACCGTGGACGGGCCGTCGTTTTTTAGCTTCGGGCTACTATTTTAGTATTTATTTTACTAGGCTAGTGTGTTGATATGGCCACCTGAGAGAAATAGCAGTAGAGGTGGACGTCTATAAGATATGAAAACTTCTAAAGATTATGTTTAAATTTGCAGTATGTTCTCAACAGCGCGTGTTTATTAAGGGCTAAGAATGTATTTACGACTCTATAGAGACGGACTGTACACGCCGGAAGTCCCACAGATTTGCATGCGCTTAGTGCGCATGAGCAGAACGGATGGTTCACGCTCCCGGCGGTACACGCCACACCGGTGTAACGAAACTGAGGGTCTGTGTAACATAATGTCCGCCCTCCATTCACTTATAACGGTTAGGGTTAGCGTGACGTAAGTGGTTCAGATGAATGGAAAGCAGACTCTCTGTCATGGGGGACTCTCTGTCGTGCTACATATGTACACGGTACACCAGTACTGTATTTAAAAGCACATTATTTCAATTACTGGTGCATCTCATTTATATTAATTCAGCTACAATTGAGGTCAGTCAAGTTGTTCCTTTTATTTTAAAATGACAGCTAGTATTTTCTTAAGTATAGTACACTTAGCAGGGTTGGATTCAGGATTATTTGAAGTGGGGGGGGGGGGGGGTCCGGGGATGCGAAACTGACCCCCTCCCTAGCTCTTTTGGTATTTTAGAGGGCAAATTAATGGTGCCTTTTGGTGGGGTTAAGAACTATGATTCAGCTAGTCAAAATTGTAATTTGAAGAGGGCACCAATGGTGGGATTTTTTTTTTTTCGGAAATCAAAGGGCAGATCATCGAAGGATGGTTATACCCATCAACACTATCTACTAGTAGTTGCACATGTACATGTTTTATTTTTACCAAGCAACATAGCCAGTTTATGATGCAGGTGATCGTATACTCAGTTTTTTGTCTTTGCAGCAAACTATTGACCAAAATCCATCAGCAGGACAGTAAACCCAGAAGACAATCTACGCTATTTTCTGAAGCATTTATTGGACTCTAAAAGAAGGATTGATACATGGAAAACAAGAACAGGTGCACAATAATAACCATTGTGCCATAAGAGATAAACAAGCAACAGTTCCCCATTTATATACTGATATAAGCACACCTGTACTTGATGAACAGTAGAATCAGTTAACAACAGTGTTCTGAAATCTGATACAGTTTTTACTGTGAAAAAGTTGACATCCCTGAAGTAATTTTGCCCCAATGTAAAAAATGACAGAAAAGAAGAAAAAACACAATAGCAAAAATTTTAAACTCATAGAGATCAAGAGAACATTAGTTGGTACAAAAGAAAAGAAAAAAGGGGAAAAAAGATATTTAGAAGAAGAAAATAAGCACTCGTGCAATTATGATACTGCAACATGCACAGAATGCATATGAAGTTTTAAGTAACAGTGGGGATGGCATTGTGTTTGGTGGTGCACTACTACTACTACTACTACTATTACCAGTACTTTATTTTATCAATTTACGTCCAGACAATCATAATTATAAAAGAAATATCAGAAAACTTGGAAATGATGATAGGAATAAGGTTGACTGGAGTGGAACAGAGCTTGGTACCATAAACAATTTGAAGTGTTTGGAGAATTTTAACAGCATTAGGGTTCTTGATGTGTCAAGAAACAAAAGAACATGTTTTCCTAAAACACTTCCACCACTATTGGAAACACTTCACTTGGGATGGAACAGACTCTCTAAGTTGCCTGTCTCTGTTACAAAACTAGAGAAATTGACATGGCTTCATGTTGCCAATAACCCAATCAAGAAAATTCCCAAGCGTATTAAAAGATTGACAAATCTCCAACAGTTTTTTGTTTGGAGTTGTGGTATAGAGAAAGTACCTGATGAAATTGGGAATCTTGGAAATCTAGAAGTTCTAGATGTAAGTCACAATGCAATCACACACTTTCCTAGAGGTGTCTTAAAGCTCCAAAATCTGAAATGGTTAGACATAAATAACAACAGGCTTACTGAAATTCCAGAACAAATTGCAAGCCTGCAATTTCTTGAATCACTTCGCATCCACAAAAATATGTTGGAAACCATTCCTGATGCTGTTGGACGTTTATCAAATCTCACAGAACTGAATGTCTCAAACAACCAACTTACAGCAATTCCTGTCTTCATTGTGGATAATTTGACCAAGTTGAAGATTTTTGATATCCGTCACAACCAAATTACACATTTGCCATCGTTGCAAAAGCTTGTGCAGCTGAAGAAGTTTGATTTTGTTAAAAACCCACTTCAAGAACCTCCTCTTGAGGTTTGTGAGCTTGGTGTGGAAGCCATTTTGCAGTACCAACATGATATGAAACTTTATGATCGTATAGGGGCAAGGTATGGCAGGAGGCAGGTAGTATTTGTGGTTGGAGAGTCTGAATTTGGGAAAACCAGTTTTTGTGAAAGTCTGAGACTTTGTCACGCTTTTGTTACTGAAAGGGGAGACTACACTACAGTTGTAAATGAATCCTTTATTAGTGATGGAAACACAGTGTTTAATTTTTGGGACTTTGGTGGCCATGAAATGTATAAAGTTATATGCCCGTTGCTTCTTAGACAAAATGCAGTGGTGATTTTGATGTTTGACCTCTCGAAGTATGATTGTACATGTACCACGAATGCCTATCTTAACAGCATTGGCTTTTGGATCCTCAAATTGCAGTCTCGAATCCCAGGTGTGAAGGTTATGATTGTAGGTTCAAAATCTGATTTACTCACCAAGGAAGAGATCAAAAGTAGGATTCAGCATGTCACAGAGAGGGTGAATCACTACCAGGAACAAGTGTACAAAAAGAACATTGGTCGCAAACTGAAGGAAGTTGAAACTCAACTTAAAAGCAAACGCATTTGGAAAAGAGAAGAGCGCCAAAAGCTTGAAATGAAAAGGAAGAGTCTGGAGAATAAACTAGACAACATGCTTTGCATTAATAAGAAATTTTTTACCATAAGCTCTTTGAAGTACCATGGGATTCTTGAAATCAGAAAGGAACTCCAAGGCATAGCTAATGAAAATGCCCTGCTGCTGCCACCCAATTGGGTAGAGTTTGCAGATGAGGTCATGAAGCACAAGACCAAAGCACAGACAGAAGGGAATTTAAAACCCCAGTCGCTGCACATGTCTGTTGGAGATGCCTACAGAATATGGGAACATTGTAATGGATACAGAACAACCCAACGCACCTGGTTTCAACCCTTAAAAGATGCTTTTGACACTGTCTCTAAATTCATAAAAACGCACAGTAAGAAAAAGGCCTTTGAGACCCAGTTGGATTTTCTTCACAAATGGGGTTGTATATTGTGGCATAGACAAAACTCCAGACTTTGTGACTCAGTTATCCATGACACTGGCCGAATGATAGATTTCCTAAAAAGGGTGTTCGATTACAAACTTTTTGAAACCCTGAAAGAAGAGAAGGCCAGGGGATTGTACACCTGCACAAAGACACGGTTTGACAGAGAAATGCATCTGCTTAAGAAAGGTGTTCTGATTCCAAGACTGATGGCCAACATTCTTGCTGATTTTGAAGATAATGAACAGGACTTTTTGTTCTCACTCCTGCAGGAGTTCGACCTTTGCTACCAAGTTCACTTTGGCAAGGGCACTCAAGGGCTGTATTTTCCATGGTACCTTTTCAAGCAAGAAGAACCTGAAGACCTGCCACATGTCTGGCCCAGTGTTCTAGAAGATGACCAGATTCAACTCCAAGTGGAGTTCCATTTCCTCATTGTGGTCCCCATAAGTTATTTTGAAAAGGTAAACTTCCATTTTGATAAAGTTTTGAAATATTTTAAGGCACATGTGGATCTTGTTGATCTTCGTCTGTTTCATTCTTGTCTTGAAGCTGCAGGACTACTTATGTATTAATCCAATATATTGATGTTATAAGAAGCTTGGGCTCCAAATAGCTAGGACATGGTGAGATTTTTTACTTACTTAACACTCTATCATAGGCCCCATTCAGAATAGGGGACTAACTAGTCTGAGGGTCAAATATGGCAACCCACTACAAAGCTTGCCATTTAATCCGCTAATAGACACTGAATAGATATCCTGCGGGGAAGAATTCAAGCGGGTGAGCCACATTTGACCCTCAGACAAGTTAGTCCCCTATTATGAATGGGGCCTATGATTCAAACCATATCAGTCTTTTCTTGAAGGTGATGCAGAAGGAAGCCAAGCACATAGAATGACCTTGCTGTCATACTCTGTCTCAGTGTAATTGGACACCTCATGAATAAAATAATTTTCTATACCAGCTTCAGGGCCGACTCCACTGCAGTGTTTGTTCATTTGAGGACTCCCAGCGAAGAGACTGGTGCAATGGAATGTTCACCCGGTATGGCAGCTCTAGAATTTTGATCAGACGAGTTCAGGAACAAAATGAAGCCAAGATCGAGGTTGCAGTGAGGGGCAAGATTGTGGAGTTTGAAGAACTGTGGAAGATTCTTTGCTGGATACATACAGAAATGCAGGTTAGTGACAAGAATTCCCCCTCCCTCCCTCCCTCTCTCTCTCTCTCTCTTTCTCTCTTTAGCTTACAGTTTTGCCAGATTGATCAGTGCACAGCCTTAGAGTGCATTCCCAGAGATTTAGATCAATCCATCCGGATTGACCTAACTCCCTGGGGGTTCACGCTAAATTGCTATCAGTCGAGCACGCACCATAGTTACTTACCCCCTTGCAGCTTTTAGTAGGAGGGACAGACATTTAAGCCTGTTAAGCTGACAACAATCTAGTGAGACTCCCCAGGGGGATAGATTTATCTAAATATGTATGGCATTGGGAATGTGGTCCTAGTCACCTTAATAAACTCAAATTCCAAACTGACACACAGTATTATAAATGTTAAGACAAAAATTACCATGAGGCTCATCCCAAAGAAATGATCATAAAGTGTTGATTGACCCAACTCTGCGTAGACTCTTCCTGAATGCTGTCAGCTAGATTGACACATAAAACATGATTCTTCCTGCTGAAAAGCTGGCGATTACATACAGAAAAATTAACAAATTTAGCTTTTGTTTTAGTGAGATCTGGGTGTGTATAAAAATATGTGTACAGAGGAAGCATATTTTAACAAACCTGCTCATCCAGCTTCTAATAAATTTTGGAGTTGCCAACCTATCCAGAATTGACAAACATCCATTGGTCATTCATCATGGAAAATTGCATGCTGTATTCAAATTTTGCACAATTTTGGAAATATTTGGGACGTAGCCACCTGACTACTTGAGAAATGCAGGTGATTGAGTGACACGTACCTGACCGAGCCTTTTCTTCACACTTTTCTTTACAACACAAAATAATGTCTTCTTTCAGGACCTGTTGACAGAATATCCAGGGGAGACATCAGATGTCATCTACCTGTGTCCAGCCTGCACAAAGGAGGGGTCCAAGAAGCCTTTAAAACTACCCTGGGATACAGTCACAACCCTACCAGCCTTTGCCAGCTTTCGCCATTGTATCATCAGTAACACAGTTGCGTGCCATGGACAGCCGAATGCACCCCAAATCCCTGCTGTTTTTCACTACCCTATGCTTAGTTCAAAAGGTATAATTGTACTTTATCAGTTGTTGATGGTTAGGATTCATTCAGATATACTAAAAAAATGCCCATTTGAATCATCTGAAAATATTAAAAATGAATTTAAAACATAGTTTTAAGGAAATTACATTATTAATTGTTTTTACTGTTGTAAATTCATGCTTTGCTTTATATCCCCACTTGCACCCTAGGCCTTTTTAATTTAAAGGGATGGAAAACATTGAATTTTAGGAAGAGGTCACTTAAATCAGATGCACACATCGGTATTATTTCACTATTATAATTAATTATGTTTGGAATGTGTATTCATGTTTTTAAATAGCTATAATTCCTCAATGTCTTTTTATTGACCATTTTCTCATTTCCTGCATATGTCAAAAAGAAAAAGTTAACAAATATCTCTTTTCAGGCTGCTGTAAACAACTGAGAGACTATGAGAAGATTTGTAGGAAGAAATGTGTTCAAAAAGGTAATATTTAGGTCAAATGTTTTGAAGACAGATCCAGGAGGCACATTGGGCATATGGCCCCTCCTCTTCCCCCGGTTTTGGTTGCAGGCCCATAACCGGGGGGGGGGGGGGGGGTTTCAGGGGGTTAGAAAGGACTGCCCTTTTTGCTGGGAAAAGGTTCCCTCTGGGTAAAATTTGATCTAGTGAAGGTTTTAGAGTAAAAGCTCTGCTTTTTCAGAAAAAGACTATATCCCCCCCATGTCTGAAATTGCTGGCTACAGGCCTGGGTTGTATACCTTTCTCTCCCCCCTCCCCCCCAAAAAATTGAGTGAAACAAGACAAAGCCAAAGAGTAATTCATCCATCACCCCTTTAGAAAAACTATATGGAATCTCTCAATGGTTAAGGTCTACTAAAAAAAGTACTGATAACATGGTTTATTTTGAAGTGCTATGTGAAAATGGATGACTGTGTGCGGTGTAGGGATAGTAAGGAAAGTTTTTGAGTGATAGATTAGCATATTTATTAAAACTGATTAAATTAAATATATTTGATAGCTTTTATACAGGTTAAGATGACAATCACAATTTAAGTTTAAAATTAAAATGTAGATTTTTTTCAGCAAGTTTCTTTGAATGGGAAAAGTTTTACAAATATTTTAATGTTTTTTCCAACTGGAAATATATTTTCTTTGTGTATATGTATTTATATGTATCATTGTATATGCCTTTTTTAATTTTTTAAAACAAAGTGTAGAGATAAAAACAAACAAAAAAATAATGATAATAACACTTAAGGCACACATAATAAAATAAAACAGCATCCATGCTTTATATGTCATTGACTCACTGTATAATATTTGAAGTTGGTCCACTTGCAAGTCATGAAAAGATAATACTGTCATTCATCCTAATAATTATTTTTGTGGTCTTTTAAATTTCCAGACCAGGTTAAGAAAGGCTCTGTCAGGAAAAAGAATTCAAAAAGAGGGAAGAAGGCTACAGTGGTGAATTTGAAGGAAGAACACCATCATCAGCATAATGAAACCATCAACATTTCTGGTAGCAATGGAGTTCATATTGGTGATACAAACATTACCAATGTTCAGCCATCACAAGTGACCACAAGTTAATACTAGTAGATGCGCACCTTTATTAACATGCACAATGATTTTTTTATTATTATTTCATTTTAATGTTATGACATTTTAAATTTTTATTGTCATATTTTGCCCAATTTTAGTAAGTCAATATGCACAGTGTATACCCAAGTATATGTGCGAGTATATGCACTGTTTTCAGTACTGTATGATGACTTTGTGGACATTACTAACTATTACTGTAGCATTCCTTCCTGTTACTGTACATGAGGAGGTACAGGGTATGTACATGTATGAGAGGAACATAACTGACAAAGTGACAGCTAGAAGACTTCTAAGTACAGCTCAGTTTTTGGTGGTAGCACATATTTGACCTATATCGTATATGTTGAAAATATGACTTGTTTAACCATGTTATGGTCCTTGAGTGTGTGTGTGTGTGTGTTTGTGTGTGGTCTTAGTCAATAGCTATTTTTGTAGGACGCTTATAGAAGACGTGTATAAAAAGTATTTTGGAAAGTCTATATGTATACACATTTAATGCTCAAGTATAAGTATCATTAAAAATTGTTATTGAATCATCATCTTAAGACTTGCAAGTCTTCATCAATGATTTTAGGGTTGTGTTCTTCTGTGTGTTGAACTTTAATACATAGTTCTTAAGGCACATGAACATTGCAGAAGGCCAGTGAACACTAGCAGTCTAGCTGTTACAAAGAGCTCATCCAGAACAAGTTGATCTGCGGACTAACAGAACCAGGGATCAAGTATGACCAAACCACTTAAAAGCCATGCCGACTAATCCCCTGATGGTCTCCCCGCATTTACACTCTCCATCCCTGCAGGGGTCCAGCAATTAAGCCTTGGAGTCGAGATTTAATCTGTTTAATTGCGGAAGTGGAAGCGGGGACACCACCAGAGGATTAGGCAGCTTGCTTTTAAGTGGGTTTGCCATATTTACTCCATGGATCAGTGAATCCACAGTTCATCTACTCTGAATACACCCAAAGTTTTATAAAAGACTAAATTATATAATTTTCTGTATATAGAGGTCTAAGGTATAGAGCAATGGTTACTGATAATTATGAGTGTGGATTAACATGTTTCATTTATTAACTCAGCTCTATGGAATAATGGGTTTTTTTAAAGGCTGCTATGCCTCATTAACAGTTTTTAAACTTGTTATGATATGATGTTATCTATCAATCAATCAATAGAATCAGAAATGTTAAATTTTTAATTTTTATTTGTATGTTGCACCCAGTGCTGTGTACTGGTATTGGGCGTATGTATTTTTATGCGGATTTTTAGGGAATCATCTCCCTTCAACAAACTGAGAACTACATGTTTATGTAGCAATATAGGATATAGTTTAAATGCATGGCACAGATATAGTATTGTTTTTTTATTATTATTTATTATTTTATTTCATTTTTATTGATAGCTTTAATTAAGAAATTGAAGTAATTTATTGTTTGAAAAGAAGGAGTAAGGGACCAGTCATTTTTTAAGTCAGAGGGGAGGTGGGGGGGGGGGGGGGGAGGGAGGAGAAAAAGGGGGAGGGCTGAATTTTTTAAAGTAAAAATTAGGGAGTTTTGAAATTTGAAAATGACATTTAAAGGGGGTCTTGAGAAAAGTGACCTTGGCTTTTTATATGAATTCAAGTTTTTTCATCTTTAATGTCATTTCCCTTAAATTTTTGCTAAAATTAACCATAATAATGAAATGTTTTTTACACCTTCTCATCATGCTTGATATTAAAAGGACACTAGCTAGGATTTTACCTAATTTAACAAATTTTGAAGGGGTAAAGAGCATCTTCCCCTGTCTAACCAGCCTTTAATTTTACTTTTCTGACACTGTGCTATAATTATGAAAAAAAAGCAAAAAATCAAGCCTGCGCTTGAGTTTGAATAAGTGACAGTGAATATGTTTACTTTTTGAGATAATAAGGCCATCTATTTTTGTTTCCAATTTTTAATTGTCCTCAGGTGAGTTCAACAAGAAGCTGTTCATGCTCTTAGAATGTGTTCAAAATCCTGGCTTTTGTAAAACCATTCAATTTATACATGAAATTGAAGTACATGTACATGAGTGGAGTGTTTTTGATATGTTTTTATGCTTGCATATTTTTTATTGAGAGGGGCCTGAATTTTTCTATCAATGCAGAAGGGGGATCCCCAAAATTTGAATGCTTTCAGGTGGGTATTGAATTTTTTTAACCACAGGCATTTTCTCCTTCACCACCCCTTCCTGACTTAAATAATGACTGGTCTTACTATAATTGTACTTCATAAGCCTCATATGATTTGTACTTTGAATGCAAGGAAAAATTTTATCAGGAAAAGAAAAATAGGAATAATTCTTTGAGGTTCATGACGTACGTAGTGAGATGGCAAAAGGTTCCTGATTTGTTTTGCATGAGGTGAATTTAAAAAAAATTATACACAGATACTTATTTAAGTATGAAATTTTATTTGCTTAAAGATGAATAAAAAGGGTGCAGTTAAAAGTGGGCATTAAGTGATGATTTGACTCCAAAACATCAGCAAATATGCAACACATTTTCATAAGATAGACAGTTTTCCATTTATTGTATAAGTTTTTTTTTTACATTTATTTTTTTATGATGGAAAAATACTGTGTTGTGTTAAATATTTTTCTGTTGGTGTGATTCATTTGCAAGACCTTAATCTTAAATATTTCCCTTTTCTTTCAAAACTCAGTTTATATCAGGGGTAATTCAATAAGGTAAAGTCGTGTCATATAATTTCCATAGTTTAAAGTGATAATAACTCTTCGTTTCGGCCAAAAAATGAATTTTCCTGGAGTAAACAACAATTTTCCCATACTTACCAATGGTTAATGAATCCATTTTTACATTCAAAGTTAGTCCCTGGTTTTTTTCTAAAAAGTTTGTTTTTTTGTTAAAATCTCTTAAGAGATCTTAACAGAGTATAGCCATCAATGGAGGTCACGTGGTCTAAAGACAAGCTCAGATATCAGAATAATAGCTATAACAGCCGTTTTTGTGGGAAAACAGAATATATTATATTTTTATGAGTTACTCACAATGTTTTTATTGTGAAATACAGATTTCATATGAAGAGTTATTATCCCTTTAAGTATATTAGTGTACCGGGTATTTATACATTGTGATAATATTATATAGTCAAATGCAGTCAAATGTGTCATATTCAAGTCAATGTAAAGGGTATTGCCTTAGCTGACGTGTGTTCACATGGCCTATGCTAGTCAAGAAACTCCTGTGACTTCTGTTCAGAAACCTGACATTATTCATGCAGTTTTTCTCTACAGTTTATGTTGCCGTCTCCCTTGACTCATGGGTGTAAAATGAAGTGTAAAATGAAGTCACGAAAATATTCAGAATAAACAATAAAAATAAACATAAATTGCATCACTTGTTTTTTTTTTTTTTATTGATTACTTACAACAAAGGTACTTGCAAAAAAATATTATCTGCAGTTTTTGGAAGAATTGTGAGCAATATTACCACTTTTCGGACCGATGACCCTTCGGACTATCGAGACGCCCCCCACCCCTACCAAAAAAAAAAGATTCGCAGTACGTATGTATCCATTGATTGAGACGCATTTACCTGTACACGATATTTATTACTGCTGATTATCATATCGAAAAGGGAAAGATACTTGGTAAATTACTCTGTTATTCGATAAGAGATTATTGTGAGAGGCCTATGCACAGTTGGTTATCTATAAGCGTGCAAGTTTGGTTAAGGAATTAAGACATGTACGGTGTATATTAAAAAAAACGCGAGCGTTCGTGCACAGCTACTAGTACCTGTAAAAACAGCTGATTGTTGAACAAACAAATAAACCGAAAGGGGCTATTTTCCACTGTTATTCAAATCCGACAAAAATCAATACGCCATCGTTGGCCGTGCACCTCTATGAAAAAAGGCGCCGACTCTTGACGCTGTAAGGCCGTTAATCTGTATTTTATGAAGACCGCTCAGATTTCAAGTAAGTTCGTTAAATACTCGATTTTGTCAATATACCAGTAATAAGGTGGTACTCTAATAAAGTAGATCATACACATTTCAATATTCTATTATCCACTTAAAGAACGTGAACTACTGCGTAGACAGGATTAAAAAATAATCCGCAAAACTGGTCGGCGTTGTGAAGACCACGCAGGATCAGGAAAAAATAACATAAAGGATTACATATTGGTTATTAATATTAAATAAAAGCACTAAAAGATATTTTGCAAAAGGAATATAGTGGTCGTTCAAACAATGGCGATGACACACGTTTAATTATAGCAATGACGTGGAAATTTAAATTGTATAGCACTGTTCTTTCGGCGACAGCCAGACAACAAGGCACAGGACTAATAAATTTGGCTTTTTTGAAATAAAATTAATATACAAAAACTTCATTAGTGAGTTTAGGAAATAGTTAACCTTGTCACATAAGAGTAAACTAGAGGCATACCTATTCCAGGAAATATGCTCATAAGATGTGTGCGCAGGTTATTTCCAATGTTTATTTATTGCTCTACCTAAAGGGACATTTTATTGCGCAGCTTACATGTACCTGGGCACGAAAAGATCTCTTGCTAAGTAAGCGACATTTTTAGAAAAAACACCGCAAGCATATATATATATACTGGTGAGTTGAAAAAGATTAGTGAGGTCGTCACTGCGACGAAATGGAAAGTAATTTGCACAGTACTAATATTTCCTTAGTTGAACACCGACAAGAAATGAAACTATTTTTGTAAGATTTTTATAATGAACATTGTGAGTAGTATAGCATGTTATGTAGTTGCGATTTCCCATTGGGCGTCTTTAAGTGTGCATTTTTGTTTCAGGAAGTCAAACATGTATAGGTTTGGAAAAACGCGAGCGCTCATGAACCTGTAAAAACAGCTGTTCAAACAAACACTTGATTATTTCCCATTAAAAAACTTGCAAAAAATCAATCCGCGCCATAATGGCCGTGCACCTCCGTGAAAAAAAGGTGTCGACGCCTAACGTTGAATGTCACAAATCTCTATGCAGATACCACTCAGACTGATTTCAAGTAAGTTCGTTAAATACTTGATTTTGTCAATGTACTAGTGATAGGGAAGTACCCGGGTACCTCTGATGCAGTGAAAAGTACTAAAATAAAGTAGATCATATACCAGTTCAATTCTTATAATCCATTTAACGAATGTGAGCTACAGCGTAGGCATGATTAAAAATATAAGCCGCAAAACTGGTCGGCGTTGTGAATTAAGACCATGCAGGCAGGAAAAATAACCTAAAGGATGACTTAAGGGTTTATCGATACTAAATAAAAGCACCAAAAGATATTTTGCAAAGGGAACAAAGTGATTGTTCAAACAATGGCGAGGACACACGTTTATTAATAGCGATGACGAGGAAATTTTAATACACGTGGTATCGCATTGCTTACGTGCAGTGACAGCCAAACAACTAACAGTACTGGTAGGCTATCATTGACTTTTTAAAAGAAAAAAGAATACAAAAAAATGTAATTAGTAGGCTAAGTTTAAAGAAATGAACAATGTGGCAAAAGAGCTGATTGCAAGTCAAGAAAAAGATGCACAAAAGAGTTGTGCGCAGCTGGGTATTTCCAATGTTCATTTATAGACTATTATAAGGGGGAATTTTTATGGCGCTTTTCACCTGTGTCGACAACTGGACAGACAAGAAAAGATATAATTCTGTAATACGATAAGTTAAGAGGTTTGGCTAAAATTGTGAGAGGCCTATGCACAGTCGGTTGTCTTTAAGCGTAAACATTTATAAGTTTGCAAAGACGTGACCGTTCATGCACTAGTACATGTAAAAACAGCTGTTTGAACAAACAATTGAACAGAAACAGGTTATTACCCATTGTTATTTAAGGCTGGTAAAAATCAATACGCGACATGTTGGCCGTGCACCTTCGTGAAAAGGGTCCCATAGGCGTAAATCTCTAGGAAGATACCACAAGTAAGTTCGTATAATAATTGATTTTGTCAGTTTATCAGTAATAAGGATGCATCTCTGAGACTAGTGAAAAGCGGTCAAATGAAGCAGGGCGTACATCAATTCTATTTCTTTTATTTATTTCAAGAACAGGAGCTACGATTAAAAAAATAATCCACAAAGTCTAGTCGTCGTTGTGAAGACCATTTGAAGACCATGCAACGGTCGATGAGAGAGTAACATGTAGGATAGAAATGATTTCCAGGTGTAGGCCTACCATTGTTATTTAGAGGCACTGGAAGATTTTTTGCAAAGAAAAAATACACAAAGTGGTTGTTCAAAAATGGAAAGTACAAGTGTTTATTTATAGCGATGACGTAAAAATTATTCAGTATCGCATTGTTTTCGTGAAGTAACAGCCGGACAACCTAGCTGATGCACTGGTAGGCTATCGTGGAATTTTTAATAAAATATAGCGATTACAAAAAATAAAACAAAAGTGTCGCCTTGGAGCTAATTGCATGTAAGAAAAGATGGGATATCTCCAGTTGTGTATTTAAAGCTCGAGAAATCAATACGCGCCGTAATCTGCTTTAACCCGAGCACCATCGTGAAAAAAAGTGCAGCGCTTGACGCTATCGATGTCATACTTCTTTTTGAAGATATCACTGAGACGAATTTTAAGTAAGTTCGTAAGATAATTCATTCTGTCGATAAACCAGCTGTATGAAAGTAGCCACGAGTCCAGCGCATTGGCGGGTTTAGGAGTTGTTGCAGATTCCTTTTTTTTTTCTCTTATTAATTTTTTGTTTTTTCCTCCTAGACCATAAGAATTAAAATGATGAAACTTTGATGATTGATATACCTTTGATCAAGGTTGTGCATGGGCACTTAGTAGTAGGATTTTCAGTGCACCTGGAGGCTAGGCTGTTCCTGTGGATTGGTTGATACTGATTTTTTTCACATTATATATAATGTCTACTATCTCCTTGACCATTAGAATTAGGACAAATAATTTGAAACATCTTTGATTGCATGGGCACTTCAGAATTCAGGGGCGGGTCCAGAAACAATTTCTGACAGTCTTCCAAATTATCTTTGCTGAACCGTCTTTGGACAACAATAAATAAATAAATAAATAAATAAATAAATAAAAATAACAACAAATAGAAGGGTGAGTGTACATTCTGTCATAAACCTCAGGGTTTCCAAATCTGAGAATCACTTTAGGTACTAAAAACGCATGCATTCATCTTTTATTAATTTACGGTATGTTGTTTCAGATTGAGCGTCAGACACGGTGGTGCATGCCATTGTTTCTGCAACCTTTAGTGACATTAATCAGTGCACATCTAACCTCTCCTCATCTGCAGCGTTTCTTTCACTGAGATGGAGTACCTTACCAAACAATGTAGGGGATTGGAAGGCTTGAATGAGGAAGAAATGTCGAGACGGTTGCGACAAAATCAACTGTTTGTTTATTTGAACAACAATATTACGACACCTGTGCTACAGAACATAAAACAACTTCTAACTGGAATCCATTTAGGAGACCGAGAATTGGAAAGTTGTGAAACTCCTTACGACATTCTGAATGCCTTGCATAACCGGTGTGTTATAACAGTTGGACGTTATGAGAAGCTCAAGGAACTTTTGAAAGATGCAGGTGTAAAAAAACTTGTGGAAGATGTTGAGAAAGCTGAATATGACATAGAGGAGATATCCAGAAGAGGTAAGTGCAATAAAACTTTTTGTGTCATATAAATTGGAATAACTGGTTCATGCAGTGTTGACAGTATTTTCCAATTTAACTTTTCCCACTCTAAAAATATTGCACCTGACAACAATCAGTCACATTTTATTTCCGCCGCCATGATGTTGTTCATGATGTTGTTCCAAGTCCATGTATATTGTTCTCGTGTCGGGTCAGATTATACCTGTAAATGCATATACAACATTGGTCAAAAAGGTTGTCCCACTCCCGTTTTCATGTGCTTTTATTTATGAATGATCACATCAGTGGTACAGAAAATACAATCTAGCGGTTAAGATACCCATATTTAATACCATTTATTTACATGTATTACATGTGCCCCTCAAATCTGATGTTCCTCTGTCATTTCCACAGAGGTAAAGAAATGCCCATTAAATTGAAATGAAACCACCAAATGTCACCAAATTTACACATATTTAGCATTAGGGTGTGCTCGTTAAAGGTCACGTGTCTATTAGCGTGTGTGTTTACCATGTACTGTAATTATCTCCTGTTGATGGCGCCTTTAACGAGCACGCCCTAATACTAAATGTGTGAGAATATGGTGAGATTTGGTGGTGTCATTTCAATTTAATGGACATTTCTTTACCTCTGTGAAAACCACAGTGAAACGTCGGATTTGAGAGGGTACATGTAATAAAAATGGTATTAAATTTTGATATATTCACAGCTAGTTTGCATTTTCCGTATCACTAATCATGTTAGTTATGGTATCTGGAATGAAAATCACTATTTATAACAATCTTCTCCTGTGGTGTGATCATATATAAATAAAAGTGCATGATACTGAAGGTGGGACAACCTTTTTGACCAATGTTGTAAATGCATTACGATTATCAGGTGTATATAGGCTAAACTAAGTAATGCTAGTTTAAAAAATTCTACGGCTTTACAAACAACTGAAGGACAAACTAAACAAGTATTTCTCATGGCGTCTCGAAATGAAAAATAAATTTTGACTTAGATTAGACTAGCGTTGATTTCCGATTCAGGTTCCTACTGTATCCCCGTTATCGGACTCTTCCTCCAAAGCTAACTGTGACTTCCGGTGATGTTAATTTCGGACCTGTAATTGTCATATTTGAGTTCCTGGTCATTCCACTACTTGTCTAGTCTGTTCTTAAAAGAGTTGAGGCCTTTTGTCCTGACAACTTGATCGGGTAGGCTATTCCATATTTGTGTTGTACGCACAGTGACGATGTATTTTCTCAAGTCTAATTTGGCTCTTTGAGGGAATAGCTATGACTGATTGTTTTAAATAATGGTGCCTAAAGCCATTACATTGCATAAACACAATCAAAGCTTAATTATCTGCGTAAAGTTACAGCAGTAACTTATTGAAGTTTAAATTAAGTTAGGCGCGTTTGACATGACATTCCTTTCTTTTAAATGCTTTAAAAGTGCGAGCGGGAGTGGTTTCTCACAGCATCTCAAAATAAAAAGAAATTTATCAAGTTTACATATTCGTGAAAATATTTTTGTTATGTTTAAAATACCCCTTAAAATAAATGACTCCAATCTCTCTGCACGTCTTTGAATGAAAAAAAGTATTAACATGTTATCAATTAAAGGTATGTGTAAAAAAACTTGGATTCAAGTCTGCTTCATCTAGTTATTTATTTTTAATGTATCTAGCTTAATATATATTTATCACTTGTGCGTGTAGTGTAGGACGTATGAGCAACATATAATATCTTATTTATTTATCATCAATGTTATCATTATTTTTTTGTTTATGGTCATTTCTTCCTTTTAGCACTGCGTCCCCCTGAAGTATATGACGATGATCCTGGCTACGTCAAAGCTTTAAAAGAGCATTACGATGACACCTGTACTGCACTTCAGGAGGTTTCAACACTTGCTAATGTCACAGATATACTAAAACGCCACAAAATCCTAGACGAACAGCAGCCAATAAGACCCCCTACTCTGCTGACAGCACGGGTACTGTTGTACACTGTCATGAATAAAAGAAACAAGGGTCCAAGAGCGATGAGGGTGTTGGCTTGTGCACTATGGGATGCAGGTCATGAAGAGTTGGCATGTAATATACTGACCACACAGTACTCACGGGAGAGGGGAACAGGCCGTTATGTTCAGATACCTGACAGTAAGAGGCAAATACTAAGTGCATACCTTCAGATAACTGATGACCTCCCTGAACCAGACCTTCATCTTGTACTTTATCATCTCGTCAGCAAAGGCAAGGTCAGTGAGGATGAAAGAGCCACCATACTTCAGCAGCCATCCAGAGTGGAGAAAGTCCAGGAGATGCTGGACACTCTACTCTCAGGGGACAGGGAGGGAGCTGTGGGGGCTCTTAATGAGGCTTTGGCACATGCAGGGCAGGTTGACCTGGCAATCTGTATGAGACGTAAGTTAACTATGGTGTTTCGTTATATTCAGTTGTGTTTACATCTCAATGGCATCACTCACGTTGGGGGGGGGGGGGGGGGGGGGTCGCATTATTTAACCAGAAAACTTGGGAAAAGCAAGATTTTGTACCTAACATATGTTACATATCTAACTGATGGCAGACTGTTTTATATACTGGTGACTATTGTCATTCAAATAGTAAAACCACCATCAAAGCATAATAAGCTACTAAAAGTTACAGCAATTATTACGTTTCAAGTTAGGCATATGATTCGACAATTTCTCTCTTCGCATGAGCTTAAGAAAATCATATTGACCGAATTAATTTTATTGAATGAAAGATGGCCAGTTAGTGAGGCAACATAACTGCTATGAAGATACATATTGAATGTTGTGTGCGTTTTAGATTTTTTCCAAAAAATAACACATACATACCTTATATATATATATATATATATATATATATATATATATATATATATATATATATATATATATATGAAATGTTTTCAAATTTCAGATATTGATTTAGGGTGGAAGCCGCTGAGTTTGGTACTTAATCATTATTACACTATAAAATATAGTATGCATACTGGCATGCATAATAGATACACTGGCCTGGATGAAAAGAGAGGACAACAACTGCCACGTGTGTCAGCTGATGAGCGTGTAACATTCTGGGAGGCGAGTAACTCCGAACATGGTGAACTTATGAAGACTGTAGTCTGTGGGCAGTGGGCCTTCTCCAGTGATGAATCTGGACAGAGGAAATGGAGAGGTTACAAGGCAGTCATAGACGTGGAAACTGTGGAAGAGGTTTTAGGGTAAAACTGGAAATATTTTGACTTTATATGATAAGGGTTCGGATTGCCGAGTTTAGTTATTTTTTCAGAAAGTCAAAGTGACAATTTATACACACTGTGTATCTTTATATTATTAATATTGCTTGATTTTTTTTACACTGGCGGTTAGTGGACATTTTGACTTACAAAATGTTTAAGGAAGAGTACAAAACACAATAGTAACGTAAAATCCATTGAAGGTGTTAGTTCAAAGATTTAGATTCGACGAAGTTTTGTGAGGTTGGAAAGATTGTTATCTATTTGGTACAAATTTGAAGATTATTTTTTGCGGATCGGGATCGTGAACTAGGCATTGGTAATAGAGTTTTCTTCTTTCTTTAATTAGAGACCATGCTAGGAAAAGAAAGCAGACGGTGCAGGAGACCTTGGCCAGCATACCAGATTTACCACGGAGCACCCTATTCATACTCAATGCCATGAAACGTCCTGATCTGAAAACTAAGTGGGAACCTTTGCTGTCTGGCGAATGTTTTCCGGGCGCTAAGGTTCTACTAATTGAAGGCAGTGACGGTAGGTTGACACACGTGCCCTTCTGTCAGGCGTGTTCTTTCTTGCTGTCTGTTCTTCTTTAAAGTGAACCATTTATAGATGCCTCAAACAAGCGGTCTGTGATATTGCAGTGTTGAATGTTCATAATAGATATTTACTGGTGCAATGTTTTGGAGTATTTTCCGAGCCTGAGATGTGTCTTTTTTTTTCCTTTTTTATTTTTGTAAATTAAAATGTTCATTTTGCTTTAAAAGGAAAGATATCTAACCAAAGGGCATGTGTGAAGTAGGATTTTGAAAAGAACATACTGCTACCTCTTAAACCTGCCACACACTCTCAAAATATTGATGTGTTTTTTACTTTCAGGGAAAGCTGTATCACAGGATGCAGTAAAAAGAAATGTTGAACAGGCTTATAATTTGGGTAAGTATATGCAAAAACTATAGTTCTACACTGAAACATGAGAACAGCTTATTCATACTCAATGCCCTGAAACGTAGAAGGCGTTTGTGTGCTTATCATTAGATCAGATAATTAAAATTCGAATAGTGAGAATTATGAATTATGAAGTTTGTTTGACCATTAAAAGATGTGTTTTTTATGAATAATTGTGCACGCTCATCTGTCATTCGGAAAGCAGCTTCGTAGGTGACGTGGTATACTTTATAGCCGTACGATGAAAACATTAATGAATATCAATACTTTCAAATGAAAGGTAAACTATGAGCGTAAGACAATTATATAACAACAAGTCAATTTTACTTCGACAATTTTTTAATCACTAAGATTTAGATTATAACCAAATTTGTTGAAAAAAGTAAGATACAAACTTGGAACTCAAGGTCTGAAGGGGGGGTTGTAGATAGTTTTTTTAATGATTTTGGATGTGATAAAACTTGAGGAAATTCAGTGGCGGATTTAAAGGGGGGTCCTGACCCCCCTTCGATTTCTGGTCCACTATTAAATTAGAATTTTGACTAGCTGAATCATAGTTCTAAACCGTGCCAAATGGCACTGTTCGCCCTCTTAAATACCAACATATTTCGGGCAACGGGCACAGAACCCCATGTCAAGGGGGGGGGGGGGGGGGGGAGGAAGGGTTGGCTTCGGATCGGTGGTTCCCCTTTCAAAAAATCCTGGATCCGCCCCTGAAATTGTTTAAAGTTCTATGAAAAATAAATAAAAGGCACTGACGATCCCGACGAGCGATTTCTTAATGTCGAATGCGATCGATGTACATGTAGCTTCTTTGTAAATACCACAGGCCCGTAGCCGGGTGGGGGTGGGGGGGGGGGGGAGGGGGGTCGGAGGATTCCAAAGAACGCCCCTTTTGTCAGGAAAAGGTCCATTTTAGGTAAAAATAAATCTAGGTACACATAAGTTTCATTGTAAATGTCCACTTTTCCAGAAAAGACTCCCCCTTTTGAATTTGCTGGCAACGGGCCTGTGTAACCACACTTTGTTTTTGAGTTACTTTTAAATAATATGCTTTTCATTATTCTGATAGCGATGTGGTGGTGGTCTCTACTGGAAAAGATACTAAGTGAGTGTTACAGAGACAAACTGCGCAATCTCAGCATCAGCGATAGACTCGCAGATCTGCTGTCAAGAAACAGATCACTGCCAACAACTCTGCCCCACATGCGCCCTGACGAACGTGTGGTACCCTGGCAGGCAATTGATTCCGAACATGGTGAACTGGTGAAGTTCGTGATCTGTTTACAGTGGGCTAACTCCAGCAACGAACCTGGACAGAGGGAATGGGGAGGTCACAAGGCAGTCATCGACTTGGAAATATTGGATGATATTTCAGGGTAAAGGCTCAAACTTTTTATGAAAGTAACTTTAGAATAGTGAGTTTTGTTAATATTTTGTAATTTATTAGGTGTCAGTGTGCTAAAATGTGTATTATTATTATTATTATTATTATTATTATTATTATTATTATTATAGTTGGAATTTTACAATATGTTATATAACTAATACAACACTTTATTGCACTGGATAGATGAAAAGGAAATAACATAACAATTACTTCTAGTGTTGATATGAATAAAAATATTTTTTAGCATATATATTGGTTTTCTAAATATTTTTTTCTTTTTAACTATCTAGCTCTATGAATATGTGCAATGTAAATAAATAAACATGTGGATTTTAATAAATGATACAACTTAGACTATTTTGATATTTGCAATTCAACATGTTATGATGCGAGTGCCTAACATCGGATTGATTAATTAAGATAATGAATAACAAGAAATGATGGTTTGACATAAAAATTATTTTCTCTTTTAAGCGAGTCAAAGGAGACGGTACTTAAAGTCTTGGATGTCATACCTAATGAAACGTTATTCATCCTAAACACGATGAAACGGCCGGATCTGAAAACCAATTGGAGTCCACTGCTGTCGGGCAAAATTCTTCCTGAGGCAAAGGTTTTACTTATTGAGGAAAGTGACGGTAGGTGCACACTTTATTAAAGACATGTGGACTGACTCTCTCTCTCTTTCTCTCTCTCTGGATTCATGATTAACTTAATAAATATTGCCTTCCTAATTTGACGTAGAAATATTTTTGCGGGGCATTCAAAATATGGTGTTCAAAAAATTTAACAATTGCTTTGACTTTGCATTGTTTTTTTCGTTTGGTTTGTGTCATCATTGTTTATTTAGTTTTTGTAAAGGAGAATGGGTGTATCCGCCTATGACCTATACATGTATCAGGCGTACCTGAATAATATCGTATCAAATAAATGATAAGGTGCCTTTTACTTCCAGGCAAAGGAATGTCTCATGGTGGAATGAAGAGAAAACAGGATTCCACTGAAACTAGTGGGGGTAAGTATGCAAAACCATCGACTATAGTTGGTGTTCAAGGGTTTCTTTTAACAAAACGAACCTAACTTACTTCCGTTTTACAGAATGTGAAACGATATTGCCTTACTACTTAGTGATCTTAAAAGAAAGTTTCTAAAAAAAAAAAAAATAATAAACGTCCGTTTTTCAACAGTTAATTGGGAAAAGGTTATATACGAATGCAATTCTTTTTGTAATTTTCAGAATCAACAGAAGACTGCAGTGCAAAGAAGCAACGAAACACCACATTAGGGACGCAGACAGGTGTGTGAGCATGTTGGTTAAAAAGGAAATAAAACGATTTGCTTGAGAGTAAAAGAATAAACATTATATAACCAGAACATTCAGTCATCTGCATCAGGTAAATTAGCAGAGGTTGTGTCAGTTACATACGCGTATAAAATTTTTATCTAGTTGTTCTTGTGATTTTCAGAAGCAACTGGGGTCGACCCGTCAAAGGGTAAGCAATGCACCATATCATAGAGAATAAAAGATCTTACCATCTTGGGTCAAGGAAAGGAATAAGAAGAAAAAAGACACGGTCATATATATATATATATATATATATATATATATATATATATATATATATATATATATAACAATTAACAAATCAAACAAACAAACAAACAAAAAAAAAAAAAAAAAAAAAAAAAAAAAAAAACAGTAGGGCTTATTATTTTAACCACATATATATAAAGTAAAAGTGTTTTTCCTGTACGAGTATATATATATTATTCTTAACATGTGTGATAATGAAAATGTTAGGCCGTTCTATCTTAATTGATAGGGAAGGCGAAGGATATTGAATATTTGACGGTTCCTTACTTGAGGGAATCGGTTACTCTAGATAACTTTTTGACAAATGCTTATGTTGTATTTATATATTAACTAAGTAAGATTATTTGTAACGAATCTCATGATAGTTGGTTGAAGTGCATGGATTTCTCACTATATTGCTCGACTATAATATATGGTTAAATTATGAAAAATATGTAAGGTCATTTATGACCCCAGTACTTTTCACCTGATATAAGAAAGCCCTAGGAGCAAAACCTGTACCTTAACACCTGGTACCTTTTTTATATATTAATCAAGTATAAAAACTAATGTAAATATCTCATTTCTTAAAGTAGATTTCTTTGGGTTGTAAATGACAATAACCAGTATGAATTATGTGAAAATGTGATAACAGTAAAAAAAAAAAAAAAAAAAAAAAAAAAAAAATTAGAAATTATTTACTAGAACAATTATCGCATCTAACTGCAAAATGACAAAACATTCCAATATTGTTGATATATGCCTTTCGTAATAGAGGATAATAAAGGTTGCGTGTGACGTCATGAGCGTCCTGTTTATCCGACAAAAAGACCCCAGTTGTCATAAAGGAATACAATCCCATGGGAAATATTGGGTTTGAATTATTGAAAATTTTTATAGCTCAGACATCGACAACGTATTCGTCTTTCATGGAACAGATACTTTATGTATATATTCTAACTCAAGTAGAATTTCTAATACATTTAAAAAGAGTGAAATAACTTGTTTAAAAACACGGTCTCATCCACTGTTCGGCTATTGTGTATGAACTGCAAGCACTGCCAATCAAAGCTGCTAGTGACCCATACGCAACCTTATTATACATCTTTATTAGTTACATGTACAATTGTATATGTCCTTCATAGCGGGATTTAAGATGAAATGACATGTATTACTACATATAAAGTAGATTAATGTGAAAAGAAAAAGGGATGCGTTTGACTTTTGGCATTTATACCTGTGCATGTGCTTGAGTACTTGTTTCTAATAAATGAAGCTTTGAAAAAACAAAAAATAAGTTTGTTCTTTCTTTTGACAAAACCTTTGAAGACAATAAATGTGTTCAATAATGCAGAATAATTCTGCAATAATTTAGAACTTACTTTAATTGTTTCTCATGGTCTTTTGATTTCATCTCAACTCTTCTCGTTCATTTATAGTTGGGAACTGTTTCGAATGGCTTTGCAATGTTATTGTTAATTTTTGTGACAAAATTCATCATGTTCTCTTGGGATTGTTGTCGTAGTTTTTCATTTCACATTACGTTTTCTGTAAATAAAAAGATCGCACAATTAAGTACCCAAAACAGTGGCACAATCAATTCACATGATATTTTAATCATGAAACCCATGGTATGAGGTACGCAAAAAATAATCGGCTTCGCCTTTACGTCTACACTATAAGTAAAATGAAGCAGCGATCTGTTTTTCTTTTTCATTCATTTTATTAGAAAATTATTATGGAAAAAAGGCTGATATCATGATATAAACTTCAAAACCTACTTTCATGAATAATGTTGAATGGTATTGGGCGATTTTATCAGCAATTTAATTTTGTAAAATTTACCGGAAAGAGGCCATCAGCACACATAGTCATTCATGAAACAGAGATAGACAGATACACAGATGCAGTACGTAAAACATACAAGTATCTTCGCAACGTCACTTAAGGTTTGTAAAGAAAAATAAAACCCTTTAAAAAGTTTCTCCTGTAGTCGATCATGTCATTACTCCCGAAATAATTTTACGAAACAAACTAATCATTGTGAATACGTGCCAAGTGCTCGCCGGTTTTACATTAAATAAATAAATAAATAGATAATAAATGAATGAATATGGACATAAACATACGTAACCCGAACATGATGCATGCAAACAAGATGCCAGATACTACTCACCACTAACGCACTCAGTTGCGCTTCCGTCAAAAATTATTTTGGTCTAAGACGATCAAAATACGCACACAAAACGCATGCAACTTAGACAGCAGTGACGGCACACAACAACATAACAACTGCATTCAGCTATTCTCTAATCTGCCAAATCAGTCATTACTTTGTTAGCTATCACTTTGTAAGAAATAGGAAGTAATCACATCCTGTGACAGCGGCTTGCCTCATGGGTTTGCAACCTTCCACATCTTATTAACCCAAGCAAAAGCAGGGACGGATCCAGAGATATTTTCTGACAGTCTTCCAAATTATCTTTGTTGATCCATCCTCCATTTTTGACCGTCTTCCGACAGAAAAAATTAGATACCCGTCAATGTAAACTTGAAAATCTGACCGTCTTCCGGAAGACCCAGAAGACGGCCTCAATCCGCCCCTGAAAAGTATAAATAAAGGACAAAAACAAATATGGTGTTCGAAATTTGGCCGTTGACTTTTATTGAAAGGTCCCTCTAGTAAAAGAATAATGTTAAGTTATTGTAGATAATGATAGATAATGTAGCATAATTTAAAAATACGTAAATTTATAGCACATGTTGATGAATTAGAGGAAAATTCCGAGTAACCTCTGTTAAACATGGTGTAGAAAGTTGACTTTGTCCGAATTAGCTATATTTGGTTTACTACTTTCTTGAGTGCAGTTGGTAACAAGGGTGTCTGAAGACCTTGTCCTTTAATTACACTTTCACTTGGGTTAATGGAAACATCAGCGGCATGTTGACAAAATAAAGATTATCTTCGACTGGCCTCTGAACCTCGGGGTAACGTACTTACTCCATCATGTGACACTTTGTCGATTATCAAATTGGATCACCTTATACGGTCATCGCTTCTCGATATCGATACTGAAAGCATAGATGTACGTTGACAAAATACAGGGTAGAGCTGAGTGTACACGGACCTCTGACCTTCAGTTCCAAGTTCTAGCACCACCACACTTACGAAATGCAGTTTGAAATCGGTCAATTTCACCTACATTTTTAAATCTCCCATGTGTGGTTACGTGCTAGAAAACTCCTTTGTTCCCCCTTATCCTCCTCTCCCACTTCACCACTGCTTCCTCAACAAAGACACGTACATGTACGAAAACACGTATGATAACCTTTTTATATAACAAAACTTAATATGTTAAATATTAAAACTCCAAAGTTATGGGTTAAATTTTAATCTATATTTTATCAAAGTTACATGTAGGGGACTTTTTAGCATCAAATTTAAAAATTCCACAATGGGTGTGTACTTTGTTTTTAAGCAAGTACTACGGGTTATTTTGAACTTTGGGGTCACTTACTATCTAAATCCATTGTTTTCGGATATTTACTGAAAACCATTACTTACTTAGGGACCATTCAGATTGAGAAGAGCCGAGTATTAGTAAGGCCGCGACCTAAATATGGCAGACCTACATGAAAGGAAGAAAGCTAATCATGTAATGGTCTCTCCGCCTCTCACACTCCCCACGCGTCGTCCCAGCAGGGGCACAGTAATTTAATCTCAACCGCTCAATTCAACCGGTCGAGGGACGACGCGTGGGGAGGGGTGTGAGAGGCGGAGAGACCTTTACAGGATTAGCGGTCTTCCTTTCATGTAGGTCCGCCACATTTAGTTCGCAGTTTTACTAGCACTCGGCTCTTCTCGATCTGAATGGTTCCTAAGAGCCTTGAGCTTTGGAGCCAGGGACTGTGATAAGGACACATAGGTAAACACAAGGGGCGTCGTTGTATTTTTATAGCAGTGACGCAAGGTTCAGTTCATTTTGTACGCAGTTTTTCGACAAAGACTGATCATAACTTGTGACGAAGGTCCAAACGACAAACAAGCAGACAGGCATTGAAATAGTTCATCAAATAACAACCAGATGAACATTCGGTGAGTAGAAACCGTATTATTCTTAATCTTATAGCATGGTGATTCTTATAAGAATATTAGTATAAGAGGTAATTAATACGCTTAAAGTTGACACAAGTTGGCAATTACATTCATCAGAACACATTTGCATGTTTGATACAAGACAAACTGTAAGAGATATATACTGGTAACTGGGGCACCTTCAACCTTTCGAGTGTTGTGAGCACAGTACCTGAATAAATGTGTTTTAATTTACCAAGGATTCAAACTGAAGTCTTGTGATGTCCATACGTTGCTCGTTTGTTGCCCGGAAAACATGTTTTCCTTTTTGCACGGTCCGCGTGGAGGCAGTATTCAGCGTCCTGGCGCGTCCCAAAGCCCAAATTAAGCTCTACCTTTTTCAGTCAATTGCCGAGAGGGGTAACATAATTTTTTATCGGGAGTGGGGTGGGTGCAGAGAGGCACTACTGGCCGCCAATTCGATAGATAGAGACGGTAATGAATTCCCATTATGTATATCGGAAAAGTTACTTGACCTCTGTACACCAGAAAATTAACTGGAACTTGTAACCAAAGTGAAAGTCGCCGATCTACTTGGTTTGTCCAATGTATATAACATGTAAATTGGGGAAAATTGTGTCATTCAACGTGATATGATAAGATTGGCCAGGAGACATATATAACATATACACCTTATATATCTTAAACATCAGAAAATATTTAAGTTAAAATTTAGGGGCGCAGAGCTTTATCAATACTGATCTCGTTGTATTGGGTCGAAGAACAATTTATTTGCTATTTTCATTAGCCACAAACTTTCAAGTGTACAGTACAAGCTGGCAACATACGGGCGCCGTCCCGACATCGCACGACAAATAAAAACCTACACTGAGAATAAAATCGGAGTCCAAGTGACTCCAAACTACAAATAAAGCCTAAGTTGAAATTATTAACTTAATTTATTTTTGGTTATTTTATACATGTAGAGGCGATAGTAAATAATAAAAAATTCAGGAAAGGGTTATTGAATTCTGTACACCAGAAAACTAACTGGAACTTGTAACCAAAGTGAAAGGCGTCGGTCTACGTGATTTGCCCAATGTACGTATAAGTATGAGGTTGGGGAATATTCTGTGTGTCATTCAACGTGACATGATAAGATGGCAGGAGACATATATAATAACGTACACCTTATCTTTGTAAACCATTAGAAAACATTTAAAGTAAAGTTTAGGTGCGCAGGGTTTTAAGAATACTGATCTCTTTGTTAATTTTCCACAAGACTTTACGGCTATACATATGTGTGTGTATTTATATATGCTCCTTCAGATATATTTTTTTTTAATTGAAACAGCTATCTGCAGTTGTGTTCACGCACGGAGCACTCAGTAGGTCACATGGGTCAGCAGTTGTAAATTCTGATTAGTCAATTGCCGTATAGTGGGAGGAGCGAGTGTCAAGATTATCACGTATATATATTATGGCTGTCATGGCTGCAGCCACATTTTTTGTGAGTTCAATGACAATTCATTAGGCGACTCCAAGAGCTTAACGCCCATTTGGTGTTTGGATTGAATATTATTGGTTAATATCGAGTGAAGTACAGTAGGTCATCAAATTAGAAGAACATCCCGTAAGTACAGAACATATAATATTTAATCTTATTGTACGATGGGATGACAATGCTTATTGGAATTCTAGTTTAAAAGATGACACATGCTGTGATGCTTGATACAAGGCAAAGTTACTGGGAACATGGCCACCCACAAGTTATGCTTGTTATAGAAAGTCCACACGGTGCCCCCATGCTGCCCGTATATATACATTTATAACCAAGACTTTTGGAATAAAATTATTTGCTAAGTTTTATAATTATGTGTGAGGACGTGGACGAAAACGGGAGTCACCCTATTGAACGTAGGTTGGGAATTGATGAATGAAATTAAGTAAAATTAGTTAGAATGACGTAACACATAATTATTAAAGGTGGGGCTTTTGATATGCTGCTTGGGTTGGGAGGTGGGAAATAAAAAAAGTGAAGGAATGTCTTACCTTGTTTTTGGAGGTCTTGTGTCTAAGCTCCTAATGTTTTTCTACAAACATCGCAAAATGCAAAGCCGCTAACATGCGTTTTTATTTAATTTGTTTTAATCATGCTGTCAAACCTTGCTTGGATTTCTCTTGTTTGGCCATTCACATCACAATTTTTCGCGTGTCTCTCAAGCTCCATGATATCATATCTTGGAGAATAAAATTTTATTTTGTCAACATTAGATTTACCTTTTGCAAACGGCGACCAACAATCATTTCCGGTTGCAAAAATTAGCTAGGCTAAAAGTATCCTTTTTAGCGTTTTTTTATTATCGATTTTTCTTTCATTTGTTAATTAATTAAGACGATTCGATTAACTCTTTTGCCCATTTATTAGGTATTCAGAAATCAGTCATCCGTCTAAACAAATAGGACCGGTTTTCCCCAACTGCCACGCATAGGTCCAAGATTTTCTTTCTTTCCTCAGGAAATGGACTTTTAACACGAACTTTATTCTTCCCCATAGTGTACTAGCTAGACTTCTTCACTGCTAAGCTGATGTAAGACTTATGACCTACTACCGCACACGTAATCGGCTTATAACTCATTAACTGTGCTCCGACCCCCTCATGGCAACGGCCCTTAGTAACAGAGGCGTGGCTTAGTTGTCAGCCTGACTGGGGCGCGTGCCGGTTGAAAAACTCATCAAAAGACACATTTTGCGATGCAAATTCATAAAAATTATTACACCCAACGTTAGATACTTTTTTGATTAATATAAACACACAAAAAACTCAAAAACATGATTTTAAGCGTATTTAACCCTATCACCGGCCTTAAGCAGGTTTGTTGTATAGTCCTTACTAGTCTTCTTATCGTGCTGTCCTACTGAGTGGCAGAGGCTGTCTGTTTGTAAGACAGTAAAAGTTGTGGTTACTTAACCCTTGTGGACCAGTAGTGACCTGCCATTGGACAGTGTGATGTAATGCTCACCCTTTGATGTGTGCCAGTGCAGCCATGAAGTCTGGTGTCCAGATGTTAGATTAAGTTCAGAAGGGAGACTCCCAGTGATATAGCCAGCAAGTACTTGGTTATAAAAGTAATTATAGTTTGCAACGATAATTCTGGATGTACATTTCGTGCTGTGTCTGTGGAGGCAGGATTCCTCGTCCTGACACGACGTACCCAAACCCATTATTTTGAAAGAAGGTACGAAAGAAATTAAAATTTTATCTTTTATAATTTTTTTCTTTTTTTGGGGGAGGGGGGGGAGGTTGTTTAGGTCACGTATTTGGGTCTTTACATTTTATCGTAACATGCTTGTTAAAAAGCTAAATGTGAGATTTTTTTTTTGAAAAGGTGAAATTTCGGTTCGCCTTACAAATTTTTGAAACAGAAACAATCCCCGTTTTTTTTTTTTTTTGCTTATTTGGCAACAACAACTTCCTCTCCAGAGGGCTATTCATATCACAGAGGAAATACATACGTCTATACTGCCCAAAATACCGGGGATTTTTTCACGTTAAGTCAACGTCAATGTTTAACGAATAGATAATGCAGCTATTAAGGAATCCGTGCCTTGTGTACTGTGTCAGGAGATCATGAATATCAAAACCGATGAACTTAAAATTATTCTTCGTATGCTCCCGAATGATTCTGATTGGGCAATCAAGTAAATAGCTGATAGAACCTATGAACTGCTAATATCTAATTAATTTACCTTGCCAGTAGTGAGAGAGAAGGCATTTAGAAAAAAAAAATGACGAACGAGACTACGTAAGAGAGACTAAGGGTTACAAATTGGGGAAATAGAGTAAATAAATTAGAAGGAATTTTTTTATTAATTTGGAAATAGTGCACACTAACTTTATACTAAATTAAACTTGTTCCCAAGATAAAAGACATCGATCTTGTTGATTTGTATAATCTTTCATGTATATGAGGCTGGGGCAATTTTTTGTCATTCAACGTGACCCGATAAAATGGGCATGGGATTATAACCAACGCACTCAGTATGTCTTATCTTAGTTAAACAACACAAATATGTAAGTTATCACGATTAATGTTTAGGGTTTGTAACTTTTGTGAATACTGAGCTCATAATCGGTGTGCGTTGGTAAAATGGCAGTAGGTTCTTTTAACATGTACCAAAAACAGACTTTCTCGGAATCCAACTGGGTAAGAAAAATGCTTATTATGGTAGTGCTCTATTTTACGTTCTATTAAAATATTTTGGACTAGGAGTTTGATATTTATATGATATTTTTCATACTTTTTTATGTGTTGTTTCAGAAAGAGTGTCAGGCACGGCGGGGCATGCCATTGTTTCTGCAACCTGAAGTGACACTGATGGGCATCTAAATTTACCTCATCTGCAGCGTTTCTCTTGACTGAGATGGCGCACCCTGACAATCGATATAGAGGATTGGAAGGCTTGTCTCGGGAAGAAAAAGCGAGCCGGCGGCGACAAAATCAACTGTTTATTCATTTGAACAAAACAATTACGACTTCCACGTTACAGGACATAAAACAACTTGTAAGTGGAGTTTATTTAGAAGATGGAGAATTGGAGCGTTGTAATACGATGAGTGACATCCTGAAAGCCTTGGATAATCGTAGTGTTATAACAGTGGGACACTACGAGAAACTCAAGGAACTATTGGAAGATGCTGGCGTTAAAAAAATTGTGAAATATGTTGAGAAAGCTGAACATGACATAGAGGAGATATCCAGAAGAGGTTAGTGCAATGAAACTTTTTGTGTCATGTAAATTGGAATAACTGGTTCAGTGTTGACAGTATTTTCCAATTTAACTTTTGCCACTCTAAAAATATTGCACCTGACAACAATCAGTCACATTTTATTTCCGCCGCCATGATGTTGTTCATGATGTTGTTCCAAGTCCATGTTTTGATAAATCAATATTGTTCTCGTGTCGGGTCATATTATAAATGCGTAAAGGTCACGTGTCTATTAGCGTGTGTGTTTACTGTGTACTGTAATTATCTCCTGTTGATGGCGCCTTTAACGAGTACGCCTTAATGCTAAATGTGTGAACATTTGGTGACATTTGGTGGTGTCATTTCAATTTAATGGACATTTCTTTACCTCTGTGAAAATCACAGTGAAACGTCGGATTTGAGGGGGTACATGTAATAAATGTGAATAAGTGGTATTAAATTTTGATATCTTCACAGCTAGGTTGCATTTGAGTTCCTGGTCATCCTAACAATGTTAGTTATGGTATCTGGAATGAAAATCACTATTTCTAACAATCTTCTCCTGTGGTGTGATCATATATAAATAAAAGTACATGATACTGAAGGTGGGACAACCTTTTTGACCAATGTTGTAAATGCATTACGATTATCAGGTGTATATAGGCTAAACTAAGTAATGCTAGTTAAAAAAATTCTACGGCTTTAAAAAAAACTGACGGATAAACTAAACAAGTATTTCTCACGGCGTCTCGAAATGAAAAATAAATTTTGACTTAGATTAGACTAGCGTTGATTTCCGATTCAGGTTCCTACTGTATCCTCGTTATCGGACTCTTCCTCCAAAGCTAACTGTGACTTCCGGTGATGTTAATTTCGGACCTGTAATTGTCATATTTGAGTTCCTGGTCATTCCACTACTTGTCTAGTCTGTTCTTAAAAGAGTTGAGGCCTTTTGTCCTGACAACTTGATCGGGTAGGCTATTCCATATTTGTGTTGTACGCACAGTGACGATGTATTTTCTCAAGTCTAATTTGGCTCTTTGAGGGAATAGCTATGACTGATTGTTTTAAATAATGGTGCCTAAAACCATTACATTGCATAAACACAATCAAAGCTTAATTATCTGCGTAAAGTTACAGGAGTAACTTATTGAAGTTTAAATTAAGTTAGGCGCGTTTGACATGACATTCCTTTCTTTTAAATGCTTTAAAAGTGCGAGCGGGAGTGGTTTCTCACAGCATCTCAAAATAAAAAGAAATTTATCAAGTTTACATATTCGTGAAAATATTTTTGTTATGTTTAAAATACCCCTTAAAATAAATGACTCCAATCTCTCTGCACGTCTTTCTTTGAATGAAAAAAAGTGTTAACATGTTATCAATTAAAGGTATGTGTAAAAAAACTTGGATTCAAGTCTGCTTCATCTAGTTATTTATTTTTAATGTATCTAGCTTAATATATATTTATCACTTGTGCGTGTAGTGTAGGACGTATGAGCAACATATAATATCTTATTTATCATCAATGTTATCATTATTATTTTGTTTATGGTCATTTCTTCATTTTAGCACTGCGTCCCCGTGAAGTATATGACGATGATCCTGGCTACGTCAAAGCTTTAAAAGAGCATTACGTTGACATCTGTACTGCACTCCTGGATGGTTCAACACTTGCTAATGTCACAGATATACTAAAACGCCACAAAATCCTAGACGAACAGCAGCCAATAAGACCCCCTACTCTGCTGGCAGCACGGGAACTGCTGTACACTGTCTTGAATAAAAGAAACAAGGGTCTAAGAGCAATGAGGGTGTTGGCTCTTGCACTATGTGATGCAGGTCATGAGAAGTTGGGACATAATATACTGACTACACATTACTCACGGGGGAGGAGAGCAGGCCGTGATGTTTGGATACCGAGCAGTATGATGGGAATACTAAGTTCATACTTAGACATAACCGAAAAGCTCATAGAACCAGGCCTTCATCGTGTACTTGATCATCTTGTCAACAAAGGCAAAGTCAGTGAGGATGAAAGAGCCACCATACTTCAGCAGCCATCCAGAGTGGAGAAAGTCCAGGAGATGCTAGACACTCTACTCTCAGGGGACAGGGAGGAAGTTTGGTGGACTCTTATGGATGCTTTGAGACATGCAGGGCAGGGTTTCCTGGCATGCAGTATGGCACGTAAGTTAACTATGGTGTTTCGTTATATTCAGTTGTGTTTACATCTCAACTGCATTACTCACGTTTGGGGTGGGGGTTCGCATTATTTAACCAAAACACTTGGGAAAAGCAAGATTTTGTACCTAACATATGTTACGTATGTTAAGATACTTCGTGGTATATTACCACTTCATAGGATAAATGCTCTGATTTTACTGTCAAATCGACTTCATAGGATATTTTGCGACTTCATCTCCACATAAGATATTGCCTGCGACTTCATGGGATAATGGTGAAATAGTACCTGTTTGCCCAACGCTATGAGAGAGAACGTTTTTGAAATATATTGTTTTTGTACTGTAAACATTATCCAAAATAGGTAAACTGTACGTTTTAATTCACTTGTATGACTGAATAGGGTTTCTTTAGTGGTATTAAATGCATGTTTTGAGTAATTTTATAATACACAGGCGTATGTAGGTGAGGATTCAGTATTTCTAAAAATCAGTACATTATGGGACATTATGGTCAGCGTTGAAGAAAAGGGGGTCCAGACCCCCTGGGCCCTCCCTTCCCAGATCCGCTTGATGCATAAAACTAATAGATCAGGTAAACCAGGCTATGAAAACATAATTTACGCGTAGGTTACTGGATTATAAGACTAATTTTTCCATGAGGAAAGACACGCGCAAGTGTAATGATTTACGTCTGTCCCTTGGTTTCCGAGATGCTCTGTTCTGGTCCTACACCTGTGAATGTCCATCATGATGTGATCAATGGTGTCCCCGAAATGTGCCCTTGGCTGGCTCTCATTTGACCCGAAAGTATTATCTGCGACACAGTCTGCATTTTGAAACTGTTAATAAGGCGTTCGGAGGGGGGGGGGTGGGGTAGGTCTACTCGTTGTTTAGCAGCCTAACTAACGTAGTTGGTCTGCGAGATCAACAGGCTTGTAGATTGATATTTATTCAGAATTGTGGTTAATTGTTATTGTGGTTGATTGTAATTTTTACATCGTAATTTCTTCTATCTACCCGTAGACCTTTAGTAGGGGGACTTTGCAGTCCTTTGGGGGGGTATATATTTTTTATATCGTTGTTACTGGTATCCTCTATCCATTAAAGTGAGGAACATGAGACGTTGGGGATATTTAAACTTGCCATTAGGGATGTGCACGTGTCCTTCGGATTTTTGGTGACTTTGGTGACCTAGGGGTGGTTGATTATTATCTTTCAATTGTATTTTCTGCTATATACCCATAGGTCTTTAGGTTGAGGAAACTAAAATGTCGGGGTGTGCATAGGCAGGTTTATTTATTTATTTATTTATTTATTTATTTATTTATTTTATTTTTTTATTTTTTTGTAACCTGGGGTGTGGCTGTCCCTGGGGATGGTACACATATATATTACCGTAATTTATTTCATCTCCCCCTAGACCATTCGAATTAAGAACATGAGTCTTTGGTGCATGGGTGGGCTACATTAGTGTGACTTGGGGTGTGGCCGTCCCTAGGCGGTGGAGTGATTAGTGGTTTGTCAGGCAATGAAGCTGATTCCATAGATTGCACTTAAGATTCCTTGCAGAGATGGACCGACCCAGCTAGTACTACATCGTATGTGTGAATCTGATGGCGGTCTTCGAGTAAGGAAGGAAGGGGAAATGTAGAGAAAGCAGCAGACAGTACTAAATGACAGACCTTCAGTCGTATTCTTGAATATAGGTCAAGTTAATTAAAACCCATTCAAGACCCCATACTCTCAGGAATCCTAGCCTAGTAGGGTCCAAGTCCCATTGTTCTTTAACATAAAATACACATGTTAATTACTGCTCTTGGGAAATAAACATTTTTGTTTTGTGTTAAGACACAACAGCAGTTAAACGCTAGGATTCCTGATCGAGTGTGTGGGGCCTTGAATTAGTTTTTAATTGGATTCCCTGACCTATATTTATGCATTCCATTTAGTTCTGTATGTGCTTCTGCTGTTCTCTACATTTCTCAAGGACCCATGCACATTCATTAAAATGACTGGTTCATCAATCTCCGTTTCATGTTCCTTAAAATTTAAGTGTATAGATGGCAGAAATAAAGTTGTAAAAAATAGAATCAACCACCCCCCGGGATAGCCACACCTGAAATATCATACTAACATTCCCGGAAACCTATATGCATATCCTCAATGGTAAGCTTATCAGCCCGGAAGGTTTCATGTTCCCAACTGTAATGGCGTAAGGGTAGAAGCACGAATAACGATGTAAAATTTAAAATCAACCTCCCCAGGGACGGCCACACCCAATGTCACAAAAACCCAGAAGGACCCATACACATCCCCTAAGGCAGATTTTTCAATCCCCATAGCCTTACGTTCCCAGCTTTATTGGTCTTAAGGATAAATATAGCAGGAATAACAATGTCAATTAGACTCAACCGCCCCCAGCCCCCCCCCCCAAAAAATAAATAAATAAATAAATAAATCCGAAGTGACATTCCACATTCAAAATAGTATGTAGCCATGTTTCATGTTCCTAGCATAAAATACGATGTAAAAATTAGAATAGACCACCCCCAGGGTCGACAACACCCCAAGTCACAATTGAATTCCGAAGAGCCTTTGCAAATTCCTTTAATGATAGGTTTATTAATCCCCGACGTATCAAGTTCCTAACTATGATGGTTTAGGAAGTAACAATGTGAAATCTTGCTGCTGTGTACTAGCCATATCTATAAACCTGCGCCGTACGTCAATCAAACCACACATGGTCAGTTTTATGCCCTAGTTAAAAGGCAGGCAATGTGTTTACTTATACACTTCGTTTGTCTCATACATCTGGTGCCTTAGACCTGCCATGATTCAACGTCCAAATATTGTCAGTTTTCACTCGTCCTGAAATCTGAAATATCTCAAAACTAAATGGGTAAAACAAAAAAACTAGCTTTATGCTTTCCGTCACTGGACCGGAGCTCTTGAAATTAAGTACATTATTTATAGAAGTTAATCTCACGGGTATCTACGAGAACATCTGAAAATAACAGCTTCTCCAACGAGATAAAATACGCACTATCTTGAGTAATGTTACTCCTTCCCCCCCCCCCCCCCCCCCCCCACACACACACACACACACACACACCCCGTTTCAAATACACGCGTCACTCTGGAAATCATGGTCTAGAATGAAACTTCATATCGACCTTTACGCCTAATTTCCACATCCAACCAGAACTGAAACATGTTTGGAAACAATGTACCATGAAGTGGTAATATATTACGAAGTCTCCTAAGGGTCCTTATTTTTTAACCAATGAAGTCGCCTTCTATCATGAAGTAGTAATTCTTATCCTATGAAGTGGTAATATACCATGAAGTATCTTAACATACGTATTTAACTGATGGCAGACTTTGTTATGTAATGGTGACTATAGTCAATCAAATAGCATAACCACCAGCAAAGCATAATAAGCTACTAAAACTTACAGCAATTATTAAGTTTCAAGTTAGACATATGATACGACATTTCTCTCTTCGCATGAGCTTAAGAAAACCATATTGACCGAATTAATTTTATTGAATGAAAGATGGCCAAGTAGTGAGGCAACATAACTGCTATGAAGACACACATTGAATGTTGTGTGCGTTTTAGATTTTTTTTCCAAAATATAACACATACATACCTTTATTTGTAATATATATATATATATATATATATATATATATATATATATATATATGTTTTAAATAATGGTGCCTAAAGCCATTACATTGCATAAACACAATCAAAGCTTAATTATCTGCGTAAAGTTACAGCAGTAACTTATTGAAGTTTAAATTAAGTTAGGCGCGTTTGACATGACATTCCTTTCTTTTAAATGCTTTAAAAGTGCGAGCGGGAGTGGTTTCTCACAGCATCTCAAAATAAAAAGAAATTTATCAAGTTTACATATTCGTGAAAATATTTTTGTTATGTTTAAAATACCCCTTAAAATAAATGACTCCAATCTCTCTGCACGTCTTTCTTTGAATGAAAAAAAGTGTTAACATGTTATCAATTAAAGGTATGTGTAAAAAAACTTGGATTCAAGTCTGCTTCATCTAGTTATTTATTTTTAATGTATCTAGCTTAATATATATTTATCACTTGTGCGTGTAGTGTAGGACGTATGAGCAACATATAATATCTTATTTATCATCAATGTTATCATTATTATTTTGTTTATGGTCATTTCTTCATTTTAGCACTGCGTCCCCGTGAAGTATATGACGATGATCCTGGCTACGTCAAAGCTTTAAAAGAGCATTACGTTGACATCTGTACTGCACTCCAGGAGGGTTCATCACTTGCTAATGTCACAGATATACTAAAACGCAACAAAATCCTAGACGAACAGCAGCCAATAAGACCCCCTACTCTGCTGGCAGCACGGGAACTGCTGTACACTGTCTTGAATAAAAGAAACAAGGGTCTAAGAGCAATGAGGGTGTTGGCTCTTGCACTATGTGATGCAGGTCATGAGAAGTTGGGACATAATATACTGACTACACGTTACTCACGGGGGAGGAGAGCAGGCCGTGATGTTTGGATACCTAGCAGTATGAAGGGAATACTAAGTTCATACTTAGACATAACCGAAAAGCTCCCTGAACCAGAACTTCATCGTGTACTTGATCATCTTGTCAGCAAAGGCAAAGTCAGTGAGGATGAAAGAGCCACCATACTTCAGCAGCCATCCAGAGTGGAGAAAGTCCAGGAGATGCTGGATACTCTACTCTCAGGGAACAGGGAGGGAGCTGGGCGGGCTCTTGCGAATGCTTTGATACATGCAGGGCAGGTTGACCTGACACACAGATTGCCATGTAAGTTAACTATGGTGTTTCGTTATATTCAGTTGTGTTTACATCTCAAATGCATTATACTCACGTTGGGGGTGGGGGTGGGGGTTGCATTATTTAACTAGAAAACTTGGGAAAAGCAAGATTTTGTACCTAACATATTTTACGTATTTAACTGATGGCAGACTTTCTTATGTAATGGTGACTATAGTCAATCAAATAGTATAACCACCATCAAAGTATTATAAGCTACTGAAAGTTACAGCAATTATTACGTTTCAAGTTAGGCATATGATTCCACATTTCTCTCTTCGCATGAGCTTAAGAAAATCATATTGACCGAATTAATTTTATTGAATGAAAGATGGCCAAGTAGTGAGGCAACATAACTGTTATGAAGACAAACATTGAATGTTGTGTGCGTTTTAGATTTTTTCCAAAAAATAACACATTTCTTTATTTCTAAAAAAAAATGTATAAATGCTTTCAAATTTTAGATTGTCAGTTGAGTTGGAGGTTGCTGGGTATACACATTTCTATTGGTTACAAGAAAAAATGGCCCTTCACATATATATATAGGGACACTGGCCTGGATGTGAGGAGAGAACAACCACTGCCACGTGTGTCAGATAATGAGCGTGTAACATCCTGGAAAGCGAGTGACTCCGAACATGGTGAACTTCTGAAGACAGCAGTCTGTGGGCAGTGGGCTCTCTCCAGTGATAAACCTGGACAGAGGGAATGGCGAGGCCACAAGGCAGTCATAGATGTGGAAACTGTGGAAGAGATTTTAGGGTAAGCTGTATATATTTTGATTTTTTATGATAGGGATGTAGATTGCTTAGGCTCTGTTCTCACAACTTTTAGATCGATCTATCACCGCGGGGAGTCTCACTAGATTACTGTCAGATAATCCCCCTTAAGTGTCCGTCCCCGCCTACTACAAGCTTTAAGGGGTAATTAACTTTCGTGTCCGCCCGGCTGACAGCTATTTAGCGTGAACCCCCAGGGAGTTAGGTCGATCCAATGTAGGTCGATCTAATCTATGAGAATGGGGTGTTAGTCTAGTTATTATTTTCAGATATTCAATGTGGCAACAATTCATATGCGTATATTTGTGAAAATTTATATTATGTTGCTTGATTTGCTATTTACACTGGCAGTCAGTGCATATTTTGACTTCGATTCTGATCCATTTAACATCTTTGAGGAAGAGTACAAAACAATTTAAGCAAAATCAAATCGGTTGAAGGTGTTAGTGTTAGTACCTATAGCGTTAGATTTGTGAGGTTTGAAATGATTTGACTATTCAAAACAAATTTGAAGGTTGTAGATTGCAGATGGTGAACTAGATATTTGTAATAGACGTTCTACTTTCTTTAATTAGAGAGCACTCTAGGAAGAGAAAGCAGACGGTGCTGGAGACCTTGGCCAGCATACCAGATGTTCCAGAAAGCAGCTTATTCATACTCAATGCCATGAAACGTCCTGATCTGAAAACCAAGTGGGGGCGTTTGCTATCTGGCGAATGTTTTCTGGGTGCTAAAGTTCTACTAATTGAAGGCAGTGACGGTAGGTTGACACACGTGACCTTCTGTCAGGCGTGCACTCGTGTTCTTTCTTGCTGTCTGTTCTTCTTTAAAGTCAATCATTTATTGATGCCTCAAACGAGTGGTCTGTGATATTGCAATGTTGAATGTTCATAACAGATATTAACTGGTGCAATGTTTTGGAGTATTTTCCGAGCCTGAGATGTGTCTTTTTTCCCATTTTTTATGAATTGAAATGTTCATTTTGCTTTAAAGGGGAAGATATCTAACTGAAGGACATGTACAGTATTGTATAAAGCAGGATTTTGAAAAGAACACAGTACTTCCTCTTAAACCTGCCACACACCCTTCAAAATATTGAAATGTTTTTTTTTTACTTTCAGGGAAAGCTTCACCACAGGATGCAGTAAAAAGAAATGTTGAACAGGCTTATAATTTGGGTAAGTATATGCAAAAACTATAGTTCTACACTGAAACATGAGAACAGCTTATTCATACTCAATGCCCTGAAACGTAGAAGGCGTTTGTGTGCGTATCATGGAATCAGAGAATTAAAATTTGAATAGTGAGAATTATGAATTATGAAGTATAGTTTGTTTGTTTGTATGACCATTAAAAGGTGTGTTTTGTATGAATAATTGTGGCTGCTCATCTGTCATTCAAAGCGGCTTCGAAGGTGACGTGGTATACTTTATAGCCGTATAATAAAAACATTAATGAATATTAATACATTCAAATGAAAGGCAAACCATGAGCGTTAGACATATAAATATATAGCAAAAAGCCAATTTTTATTCCAAAAATTTGTTATCACTAAGATTTAGATTAAAACCAAATTTGTTAAAAAAATAAAGGAACAAACTTGGAACTCAATGTCTGAGAGGGTTTTATAGATCGTTTTTTAAAAATGCTTTTGGAAGTGATAAAACTTGTGGAAATTCAGTGGTTGATTTAGTGGGGGTCAGGACCCTCGATTTTTGGTCCCCTCTTAAATTAGAATTTTGACAAGTTGAATCATACCCCAAACCCCATGCCAAGTGTCTGCGTGTGTGTGTGTGTGTGTGTGGGGGGGGGTACGGCTTTGCATCCGCGGACCTCCTTCAGATAATCCTGGATCCACCCCTGAAATTGTTTATACTGTAGTTCTATGAAAAATAAATAAAAGGCACCTACGATCTCGTCGACCAATTACTTAATGTGGAATGCGATCGATGTATATGTAGTTTCGAAAGATGCGACGTGACAGGACTTCTTTGTAAATACCACAATTTGTCTTTGAGTTACTTTTAAATAAGATGATTTTCATTATTCTGATAGCGAAATTGCGGTGGTCTCTACTGGAAAAAGTACTTAGTGAGTGTTACAGAGACAAAGTGAGCAATCTCAGCATCAGCGATAGACTCGCAGATCTGCTGTCAAGAAACAGATCACAGACCACAACTCTGCCCCACATGACCCCTGACGAACGCGTAGTCCCCTGGCCGGCAATTGATTTTGAACATGGTGAACTGGTGAAGATCGTGATCTGTTGGCAGTGGGCTAACTCCAGCAATAAACCTGGACAGAGGGAATGGGGAGGCCACAAGGCAGTCATCGACTTGGAAATATTGGATGACATTTCAGGGTAAAGGCTCAAACTTTTCATGGAAGTAACTTAAGAATAGTGAGTTTTGTTAATATTTTGTAATTAATCAGGTGTCAGTGTGCTAAAATGTGTATTATTATTATTATTATTATTATTATTATTATTATTATTATTTTAGTTGGATTTTACAATATGTTATATAACTAATACAACACTTTATCGCACTGGATAGATGAAAAGGAAATAACATAACAATTATTTCTAGTGTTGATATGAATAAAAATATTTTTAGCATATATATATTGGATTTCTAAATATATTTTTTTTCTTTTTAACTATCTAGCTCTATGAATATGTGCATCAATAAACATGTGGATTTTAATAAATGATACAACTTAATAGGAGAGATTACAAAACAATCAGCAAAACATGACTAAGACTATTTTGATATTTGCAATTCAATATGTTATCATACGGGTGCATAATATCGGATTGATTAATTAAGATAATGAATAACAGGAAATGGAGGTTTGATATAAAGATTATTTTCCATTTTAAGGGAGTCAAAGGAGACGGTACTTAAAGTCTTGGATGTCATACCAGATGAAACGTTATTCATCCTCAACACGATGAAACGGCCGGATCTGAGAACCAAGTGGAGTCCACTGCTGTCTGGCAAACTTTTTCACGACGCCAAGGTTCTACTTATTGTGGAAAGTGACGGTAGGTAGACACGTGTGCTTTTCTTAAAGACGTGGGGACTGACTCTTTTTCTCTCTCTCTCTCAGGATCCATGATTTACTTAATAAATATTGTCTTCCTAATTTGACTTATATATAGTTTTGTGAGGCATTCAAAAGGTGGTGTTCAGAAAATTTTTAAATTTTAAAACAATTGTTTTGGCTTTGCATTGTTTTTTTTTCGTTTGGTTTGTGTCATCATTGTTTATTTAGTTTTTGTAAAGGAGAATGGGTGTATCCGCCTATGACCTATACATGTATCAGGCGTACCTGAATAATATCGTATCAAATAAATGATAAGGTGCCTTTTACTTCCAGGCAAAGGAATGTCTCATGGTGGAATGAAGAGAAAACAGGATTCCACTGAAACTAGTGGGGGTAAGTATGCAAAACCATCGACTATAGTTGGTGTTCAAGGGTTTCTTTTAACAAAACGAACCTAACTTACTTCCTTAATTTAATCCCGTTTTACAGAATGTGAAACGATATTGCCTTACTACTTAGTGATCTTAAAAGAAAGTTTCTAAAAAAAAATAAAATAAATAAACGTCCGTTTTTCAACAGTTGATTGGGAAAAGGTTATATACGAATGCAATTCTTTTTGTAATTTTCAGAATCAACAGAAGACTGCAGTGCAAAGAAGCAACGAAACACCACATTAGGGACACAGACAGGTGTGTGAGCATGTTGGTTAAAAAGGAAATAAAACGATTTGCTTGAGAGTAAAAGAATAAACATTATATAACCAGAACATTCAGCCATCTGCATCAGGTAAATTAGCAGAGGTTGTGTCAGTTACATACGCGTATAAAATTTTTATCTAGTTGTTCTTGTGATTTTCAGAAGCAACTGGGGTCGACCCGTCAAAGGGTAAGCAATGCACCATATCATAGAGAATAAAAGATCTTACCATCTTGGGTCAAGGAAAGGAATAAGAAGAAAAAAAGACACGGTCATATATATATATATATATATATATATATATATATATATATATATATATATATAACAATTAACAAATCAAACAAACAAACAAACAAAAAAAAAAAAAAAAAAAAAAAGTAGGGCTTATTATTTTAACCACATATATATAAAGTAAAAGTGTTTTTCCTGTGCGAGTATATATATATTATTCTTAACATGTGTGATAATGAAAATGTTAGGCCGTTCTATCTTAATTGATAGGGAAGGCGAAGGATATTGAATATTTGACGGTTCCTTACTTGAGGGAATCGGTTACTCTAGATAACTCTTTGACAAATGCTTATGTTGTATTTGTATATTAACTAAGTAAGATTATTTGTAACGAATCTCATGATAGTTGGTTGAAGTGCATGGATTTCTCATTATATTGCTTGACTATAATATATGGTTAAATTATGAAAAATATGTAAGGTCATTTATGACCCCAGTACTTTTCATCTGATATAAGAAAGCCCTAGGAGCAAAACCTGTACCTTAACACCTGGTACCTTTTTTATATATTAATCAAGTATAAAAACTAATGTAAATATTTTCTTTCTTAAAGTAGATTTCTTTGGGTTGTAAATGACAATAACTAGTATGAATTATGTGAAAATGTGATAACAGTAACAAAAAAAAAAAAAAAATTATTTACTAGAACAATTATCGCATCTAACTGCAAAATGACAAAACATTCCAATATTGTTGATATATGCCTTTCGTAATAGAGGATAATAAAGGTTGCGTGTGACGTCATGAGCGTCCTGTTTATCCGACAAAAAGACCCCAGTTGTCATAAAGGAATACAATCCCATGGGAAATATTGGGTTTGAATTATTGAAAATTTTTATAGCTCAGACATCGACAACGTATTCGTCTATCATGGAACAGATACTTTATGTATATATTCTAACTCAAGTAGAATTTCTAATACATTTAAAAAGAGTGAAATAACTTGTTTAAAAACACGGTCTCATCCACTGTTCGGTTATTGTGTATGAACTGCAAGCACTGCCAATCAAAGCTGCTAGTGACCCATACGCAACATTATTATACATCTTTATTAGTTACATGTACAATTGTATATGTCCTTCATAGCGGGATTTAAGATGAAATGACATGTATTACTACATATAAAGTAGATTAATGTGAAAAGAAAAAGGGATGCGTTTGACTTTTGGCATTTATACCTGTGCATGTGCTTGAGTACTTGTTTCTAATAAATGAAGCTTTGAAAAAACAAAAAATAAGTTTGTTCTTTCTTTTGACAAAACCTTTGAAGACAATAAATGTGTTCAATAATGCAGAATAATTCTGCAATAATTTAGAACTTACTTTAATTGTTTCTCATGGTCTTTTGATTTCATCTCAACTCTTCTCGTTCATTTATAGTTGGGAACTGTTTCTAAATGGCTTTGGAATGTGACTGTAAATTTTTGTGACAAAATTCATCATTTTCTCTTGGGATTGTTGTCGTAGTTTTTCATTTCACATTACGTTTTCTGTAAATAAAAAGATCGCACAATTAAGTACCCAAAACAGTGGCACAATCAATTCACATGATATTTTAATCATGAAACCTATTTTATGAGGTACGCAAAAAATCATCGGCTTCGCCTTTACGTCTACACTGCAAGTAAAATGAAGCAGCGATCTGTTTTTCTTTTACATTTATTTTATTTGAAAATTAATATAAAAAAGGCTGGTATCATGATATAAACTTCACAACCTATTTTCATTAATAATGTTGAATGGTAATGGACAATTTCATCAGCAATTTAGTTTTGTAAAAATTGCCGGAAAGAGGCCATCAGCACACATAAACATTCATGAAACAGAGACAGATGTACAGATGCAGTATGTAAAACATACAAGTATCTTCGCAACGTCACTTGAGGTTTGTAAAGGAAAATGAAATACTTTAAAAACTTCCTCCTGAAGTTGAGCATGTCATTACTCCTGAAATAATTTTACGAAACAAACGAATCGTTGTGGATAAGTTATTGTCGGTTTTATAATTAATAAATTAATTAATCTGGACGAAAGAAACATGATGAAGGCAAAGAAGATGCTACATACTACATACTACACACCACAAACGCATTCAGTGGCACGTCGGACGAAAAGCATTTCTGAACAAAATTCGAAAACAAAACAAACGCAATCGAGAAGGCAGTGACGTTACGTAACTAATACATTCCATAATGCATTCTACCTATCACATCAATTATTAATTTGTAAGCCATTGTTTTGTCTTGTAAGAAATAGGAATGAATCGCCCCCAGTGACGCCCTAACGCCTTTCCCATCTTCCCATCTCCTGTATCCCCGGGGGACAGCGAACACGGCCTCCAGACACCTCATATTACAAACTGCACTCAAGAAAGTACATGTCGTAAGCCGCGGTCATCTGATATAGCTAACACACCCAGACAAAGTCAATATTCTTCACCCTGAATTACATCGTACAGGGGTTACTAGAAGTCTGTCTGTAAATCGTCATTTTGCCTCCATCAAAAAGATCAACGCCATGTCGACAAAAAGAGGCAAGATTTCACTGGCCTCTGAAACTCAGTGTTCATGTGCACACAACGGCAACGTTAACCTTAATGTGACTCTTTGCTGATTATCAAATTGGATTACCTTAAACGGTCATTACCCATCAGTAACCATACTGGAAAACGGCAGACGCGTGTAGACAATGTACAGGAAGGACAGGTTTGAGTTTCCGCGGAACACTGACACACAGGGTGATTGTCGTGTGACACTTCACTGAGCTCGACATATTAACTTGAGGCTTCTGCTCATGGTCATTTGGTGCATTTCAAAAAATGCGAAGAAAAACTTTGATAGAGGTGTATTTTGGCATCAGCACACAAACGGGTCACAGGAATGAGATTGCAAATGGGTGAACTGCATTTACTTGCTAAAGCCACGTTGCCACGTGGCGGGAAAACTCCTTTAAGTATCCCCTCCTTTTATTGTTCCTCTCCCCCTTTACCCCACCCTACAAAGACACATATGTTAACCCTTTTCTTTATCAAAATGAAACATTTTCCTCCAAAATTAAGTGTTCCAGTTTCATTTATGATACAGTCAAAGCGTAGGGGACTTTTTCTTCGTCAAATTCCACAGCAGACGTGCTGTTTTCGAGTAAATATTGATAACACTATCTAGTTAGAACCTCGAGCTTTGGGAATGACTAGCCATGGACATGATAAAGTCACTTAGGTAAACACAGGGGGTGCCTCCAAAACGAGATGTTGTATTTTAAATCAATACTACAAGGTTTTTATCATTTTGCATTCAGCTGTTCAACAAATACACATCACAGTTTGCGACGAAGGTCCAAGCGACAACCAACCTGGCATCAGCTGAAATACTTCAACAAATAAGAGCAAAAAGAAAATCCGGTAAGTGCAAATCATATCATTTTAATCTTATTGCACGAGAATGATGATTATTCATTTAAGAATTCTAACATAAAAGGGAATTCATATGCGTTAAGATGACACAAGTTGGTAACCACTTTCATCAGAACACATTTACATATCTGATAGGCCTACAAGGCAAACTGTAAGAGAAATATACTGGTAACTGGGGCACCTGCAAACTTTCTAATTTGTGAGCACAGTACCTGATTTAATGTGTTTTAAATTTAATAAGGATTCAAACTGAGGTCTAGGTTATATATGCCATGGGCGGATCCAGGATTATTTGAAGGGGGGAGGGGGTCCCCCTTTGGCATGGGGCCTAGGTCCCGCTAAAAGACCCGAATTTTTTTTTGGTATTTTAGAGGACGAATGGTGCCATTCGGTACATGTACTGTTTAGAAGTATGATTCAGCTAGGCAAAATTCTAATTGCAAGAGGGGAACATCGGTGTGATTTTTTTCCAGAAATCGAAGGGGGGGGGGGGGGGGGGGGTTCAGGACCCCCCTCCCCCCTACTTTAAATCCGCCACTGTATGCCATGTGTGATGTCCGTTCTGTACCCGTATACATGTATTCCTTTTCATGCAGTGTCAGTCCGTGTTGTATGTGTTCTTCTACCTTTACAGAGAGAATACAGAGGCTGATGATCGATTTACAGTGTAGTCTATGTGCCATTCTATACTCGGCTTCACATGAATTTCTGAGAGAGGCTTACATATTTTTTCCTGGTGGTGGGGTGGAAGCAGAATGCTTCCTTGTGTACTCCTACTGGCACCCATGGGTGAATATTTCTCAGAGAAAAGGAGACTTTTGTCATCAAATTTTGTAAATATGTTTCAGAAGATAAAACAAATATTCACCTTCAAGTACTAACCACAATTTAATTCTAAACTGATATTTGTACCGAAAGATTTGAAAAGGAAAATATCGTTATTTTTTTAGAATTAGCTGAAACAGTTACAGAAACCGTTATTCTACTTCACATCAACAGTAATTTCCCCCTCCCCAGTACTATTTACACTACAAAGCTAACACTCAAGTCCACAGTGAGTGGGGGTTTTTTCCACGTCAAGATCAATGTACCACGCTATAAATAGATGACGCGGCTAGTAACCAATCCGCGACCTTACATGTATGTCATCGGGTCAGGTACGCTGTACATGTATATATATATCAATACCGCTGCCTTTAGGTCCAAATTTCTTTAAACTTATGTAATGAGGTCAGGTACAGTGTAAAGATATACCGAAAATGTCATACATGTAACTATAGCCACAAACTTTCTCGAGAAGTTCTGCCGAAGATTTTTCTCTGTTCTATAGTAAAATAATTATTGTAGACTGTGTATTTCCCTTAACGTTCTTTGATATATGTATGCCATATCATTAAACGCCGGAATATTTATCCAGATTTCACGATTATACATATCCGATTCTTTAAATGTATATTCTTTCCCATGAAATGACTATCCGCAGTTGTGTTTACGCACGGAGCACTCGGAACTACTCGGATGTCTCCGCACTCGACAGTATGGAGCTTGCGGAATGAGCCGAGGATTGCCGATTGCGCACGGAGTACTCAGTAGGTCACGTGGCCCAGCAGTTGTGAATTCTGATTTGTCTATCACCGTATAGTGGGAGGAGCGAGTGTCAAAATTATTATTAAATATTTTTATGGCTGTCAGCCACATTTTCTGTAAATCCAATGACAATTAGGAAGCGACTCCAAGAGCTTAACGCCCACTTGGTGTTTGGATTGAATATCATTGGTTAATATCAAGTGAAGTACAGTCGTTCATCAAATTAGAAGAACATCCTGTAAGTACAGAACATGACATATTTAATCTTATTATAATGATGGGATGATAATGCTACACAACTGTAGTCATATACATGTATATTTCCGGGTGGAGGCAGGGTTCAGGGTTGTGGCGTGTACCCCAATGCATTTTTTCTCTACTGTTTTCAAGTGAAATTCTGAACGATTCTTTAATAGAATATGATTTTTCTGGGGGGGGGGGGGGGGGGGTACATATTTCTCGAAGAAAAGGAGGGGTTTCTTTTGTATCAAAATCAATAAGTATTCTTGATAAGATAAAACAAACGTTCAAAGGCTTTATTGTTCACGACAGAAGTTGATTACAAACTATTTGAACCGAAAAGTTGGAACAGGTGAAGTATCGTTATGTTTTTAAAAAATATTGGAATATAAACAAAAACAGCTATCCTTGACAATTTCAGTTCTCTTGAAGAAAAAAAAAACAGCCTTCACCTCTCTCCTCAACACCAGTCGCAGCACAAAATTCGTACTGAAGTTTATAGAGCCCAAGATACTGGGGAATTTTTTCACGTCAAGTTCAACGTTTAATGATATGAATAGATAATGCGGCTAGTAACGAATAAGGCATCTGTCCCATTCTTTCGGGATCCATCCACTCCCAAACAGATTGATAAAATGGACAGATTAATTTAATCATAGACGAACCCGAGGTACTTAATTGGTTTCCACGTGTGGAGATGCACATTTTATTTTATTTTATTTATTTCATTTTTAATATTTTAAGAAATCCGTTGCTCATATATCAGATTGCGATGCACAATTTGAAGAGAAAGGGTAGGTTTCGGTAGATACTGCTTCTTTAAACTGAATTTTAACTTTGAAGGGCTGAATTCTTAAGGCCACCCTTTTATCCTTTCATTCGAGTCTGCGTGCACCTGTCACCTGAATACGCAAGAGATTGTGACGAGCTTGTTAATGCAATGAAAACACCAGCTTCAAAGCTGACCAAGACCGCCGCGCGTTGTGATCAATTTTTTAACTCTCAAGAGTGTTGGTTGTTCCACGAATTGCCTGCAGGTTGCAATGTCGAAGTAGTGTCTCAGTTGCCTACCAACTGAAAATTGATTCCACGATTTTAAAAATCCAATTGATCATCGTCCCTATTTCTTTTAAAAATATTATTTTAGGATGCTGTAAGCAGCATGATTTCATCCAATGCACCTAGATCCACACTCCGAGAATCAGTGCCCTCTACCAGGTCCACAGATGAGTTTTTTGGCATGATTCACAGATGCCTATCTTATTCATTACAATTGTACTTCCAGTTGGGTTTAATTTTCATCGGCCATGCTGTTGCTTGTGTTTTAATGTCGCTATATGTACCAGCATATGCAATATGTATTTATAAGGAGGTACGTTTCCATCCACCTCTGAACCCAGGCTGTTCAATTTCCTTGGCTCCATCACTGTGGAGCATCCCCATTAGAATAAAAAAAACTCATTTAGCAATAATGTTCATGTCGTTTCAGATTGACTGTCAGACAGCTCGTTTCAACAACCTTGAATGATTCTTGGGTGCATCTTATTTCCCCTCTTTACTGCCATTCAAGTCGCCTAAGATGCACGAGTACCAGGATCTCTTGCAACCTCCGGTTACGTCATCGCAAGACTCGGCTAATCGTGAGTTAGAAAGGAAATGTAGACTACGACAAAATGAACTGTTTGTTCATTTGAACATAAATATTACCAAGGAAGCGTTAGAGGCTATGAAACAACTTTCAAGGGGAGTTTTTTTGTGGGGCGCGTACTATGGAGGATTACAATACATATAAACTGTTGAATGCCTTGGAAGATGGAGGTCACATCAGAGTGGGACAATATGAGTTGCTCAAGAAACTGTTGAAAATATCTGGCGTTGCGAGGCTTGTAGAAAATGTTGAGAAAGCGGAGGATGATATCAGGAAATTATATGAAAGAGGTTAGTGTTATATAACATTCACGTCGTGAACTGTTCATTGATTTAAAACTTTCAATTCACACACACACACACACACACACACACACGTATACGTATATACCCACAAAAACCTATAGTATGTTCATTCATCACACAGTTTTGTTATCTGTAAACTTTGTTCCAAGTCAAGTGCGTGTATTTGTTGTAAGAGAAATGTGCTGAAGAGGGCAACATGTGTGATTCAAATTGAAAGGAATAAAAAGCAAAAATAAATAATAAATAAATAAAATAAAGCTTTTTTATGTTGATTATCATTTTCCAGAATATTCGCCCCGACATTGCCCCTCTCTACTCTCATTCTAGGTTATATGAAAAGTTAAAATATCCGGAAGTTCTATATGAAGCATTTTAAGAAGTCTGATTGATAGTATTTTGTTACTTGTAGTCGTTAGACGTATGAGCAACAAATAATCCTTTATTTATTTGTTATCATTATAGTCAACATTATTTTATTTATAATTATATCTTCCTTTGAAGCGTTATGTCCCCCTGTGGTATTTGACGGAGATCCTGACCATGTCAAGGCTTTAAAAGAGCATTACGAGAAAAGCTGCACAGCACTACAAAAAGTTTCAACACTTGCTGATGTAACCAAAACTCTCAAACGTCACAAAATCCTAGACGATCAGCACCGAATAGGAACATCTGGTCATAAAGCAGCACAGGAACTGATGAACATTGTCATGAATAAAAGAAACAAGGGTCTAAGAGCAATGAGGGTCTTGGCTTGTGCACTACTGCGTGCAGGTCAAGAGGAGTTGGCATTTAATATACTGACCACACAGTACTCATGGGAAAGAGGAGCAGGCCGTGATGTTTGGATACCTAGGGGTATGAGGAAAATACTAAGTGCATACTTAGAGATAACTGAAAACCTATCTGAACCAGACCTTCATCTTGTACTTGATCATCTTGTCAGCAAACGCATGGTCAGTGAGGATGAAAGAACCACCATACTTCAGCAACCATCCAGAGTGGAGAAAGTCCAGGAGATGCTGGACACTCTACTTTCAGGGGACAGGGAGGGAATTAGCTGGTATCTGTATGATGCTTTGCTACTTGTAGAGCAGGATGACCTGGCAGACGGCATGTTAAGTAAGTTAACTATGGCATGTTAAGTAAGTTAACTATGGTGCTTCATGCGTAAATATATTCAGTTGTATTGATATGTTTATTGTATGACATATGAGAGTCAGCTATTATAATATTATTAAACCAGGAAAGATTTGCACACCTAGCATATGCTGCGAATTTGACGTATGAAGAGGAACCTTAATTTAGATAATGGTGTCTAGTCATTTAGACGAAAAAACTTATATACATGTAATACCTATGGTTTAAATTCCAATTTAGCCACTGGTCTTCACTTATCTCTCCTAGCTTATTGCATCAACTGAGGAGTTCAATTCTTAGAATTACACAAGACGATGTTCAAAGTGATGCGGCAGAACTGATATGATCGCATGCATTAAGTGCTATATATTATGTGTTATATATTTTTCCTGTAAATACCACATTCAGTTATCTATCAACACTCATTTGAGATGAGTTTTCTAATATTCCAGTCAGTTGGCCCGTGTTGGAATGGGAGCTTCTATCCAGATACAGATACGATCAACGTGAACTAATACACGATATCAGCATCAGAAAAGAACCCATTACAATATCCTGGGAGAGAGATCCTCCATCCATCATTTCACAGCCAGCAACTGCCACACGTAATACAACAGAGGATCGTGTGGTCCCCTGGAAGGTCACTGAATCCAGGCATGGCAGCTTTTTGAAGTCCACTATCTGTGGGCAGTGGGTAAACTCCGGTGCTGAATCTGGACAGAGGGAATGGGGAGGTTACAAGGCAGTCATAGACATAGAAACAGTGGAAGAGATTTTAGGGTAAAGTTGTCTGTGACTTTTAATGATAAAGTTTTGAATTGAGTTCAGCTAGTACTTGCATTATTTAGAAATAATTTGTATATTTATGGTATATTTATAAACATTATTCACTTGGCATATTCACTGGCCAATATATAATATTGCTACTCTCATTTAGATACAAACTATGAAAGATGCCATATATGTCAAGATTCTGTTTTATCCTCCGATGTTTTGTATTTGGCGAAACCCAGCTGTATACGCATAGTATTGTGTCTCCACGACCAAAATTTTAATATTAATTTCGGTAAATGAATGTGAATAATTGTCGTCAACTTTAATTTGATTACATTAGAAGCCATGCAATGAAGCGAGGGCAGACGGTGCAGGAGATCTTGGCCAGCATGCCAGATGTACCCAAGGAAACGCTGTTCATTCTTAACGTGACCCAGCGCCCCGACCTGAAAACCAAATGGAAGCGCTTGCTCGCAGGGAAAATTTTTCCTGGTGCCAAGGTTCTACTTTTTGAGGGCAGTGACGGTAGGTTGACACGTGTACTGGTGCCGTTTGCGTTCTCTCTAACTCCACAGGTATCTCTCTCTGCTCCTTCCTATCATTAACATTTAAGAACATGCATGTAATGGATAAATGCATATTATCACGGTGATGTAATTTTTGTCATGTATTATAATTTTGTGTAATTTGGGACATTTTGCATTTTCTCCGCCTCAATTTAGAGTTTCCAGCCTGCGTAAAAATGTCAAAAGTGCATCTGAAATCTTTTGCAGAAAAAGAAAACAATGATCATGACAAATGAAGGATAACATGAATTGAAAAATAAATCAATTAATAAGAAAATAAATAAAGAGTGAATAATTACTTTCAGACCAGGGGATAAAACGAGGAGGGAAAAAGAGGAAACTTAATGGATGTTCGTGTGAGCTTAATGGGGGTAAGTACACACGTTTGTAAAGATACTGTGTTTTGGGATGTTATGTTCAATATGCAGAATAAGTATAATGAGGTGTTGAATTGTAAAGACATAGCCTACATTGTGTGTTTACCTGTTCAACAAAAATTAATCTTCTTTGAGGTTTCATCATACTTAAACACCTTGTTTGACTCTATACCAATGATACACGTGAAACACCTCTATATTTGATACATTTAAGTAATATAACGTAAGGGGTCAATTGGGTTTAATATGGAAATTACCCTTTCTTATTTTCAATATACAATAATGGTTACCTACATTATTTCAATTGATCAAATATGTTTTATTTGAATGATGTTTCATAACTTTAAAAAGTATCTACAACTAAAATATTGTAATATTGTAAAGTATTGTAAGTATTATAAACTGTTTGGGTATTTTCAAAAGGAATAGGGGCCCAGGGCTCAGCGCTGAATTTCTGTCCCGTTTCGTAGACAATGACCTAGGTACTGTCACGTTGTAGTTAGAAAAGAAAGAAAAACGATCTGACTGAGGGTAAGAGGACAAAAAACCCTGGCTCCAGTATTGGTCAGTTGGTATTTTCAATGTGAAGGGAAACAGCTGCTGAGTGAATCTTCAATTTGTGACTGAAACTCGAAAAAAGTTTGTTCATAGGATACATATAAAAGGCGTGGCAGCAAGTTGCCATTCTGATCATAGTGGGTGTGAAAGATGTATATATAATTTTCATCATTTTAAAATCACCTTAGAGTTTTGAAACCGTAGTAAGCACTTATTCTAGCAAGGGTGATCACAAAGTGCATTTGTAAAATACCTTTCAATACCATGTGATAACGCAACCTGAAATCGCTACAGAAGATTTTAGTTTGCACGAAGTAGCCAGTAATATGAAAGTGCCAAAAAAGAAACATTATTAACAGTGTATATACCATGGTTTGCTACTTATACCCCCCTTTCTACTGCATCCGTCAATGAAAGGGTTGCCGTTTTAGTTTGCTTGTGTTATGCATGTGTCATGCAAACATTATAAACAGTGTATATACAATGATTTGCTTCTTATACCCCCCTTTCTACTGCATCCGTCGTTTTTTGTTTGCTGGTGTAATGTATGTGTCATGCTGTAGTGAAGTTGATATCAGATGGAAACACGACTAGTAGAACGGAAAAGTCAAATTTGGCTCTGACCGCAAAAACATCGGGTCATTCATAATGGTGTTGTAAGACCTCGCATCAACGCCGGTGGAGTTCCTCGGCTTTCTGCAACAACTTCACAATGACAGAATTGTGAGGGTTAATTTTCGTATTTGATCGGTGAGTCAATTTTTTCCCATCACATGGCCATCGTGAAGGCATCTTGTCAAATATTGTAATCTTTTTTTAGAGTGGTAATCAGTGCCTTCTGATAATTTTTCGCCCCAAGAAGACGATAAAGAGACAAAAAGTTGACCGAATATCTAATAATGCAACACTACAACTTAATGACATCGTTTAACCACCTTTTTTATTGCACGATGCCAACTGGATGGTTTCACGGTTTCGGCGACGCCAAATTTGAGTAGCTTAGGTGTTTTACATGTGCCATAGTTACGTGGGCATGAAAAAAGGCTCGTAGTGTTTTTCTCAGTCAGCCCTGGGTAACTCCCAGTTCTGTCGTGTGAAACTCTGAGCAGCATTTGTGTTTCCCTGAGTATAGTAGACCCATAAACTACTATAAAACCCGCGACGTGTTAGGGTAACTTCGTATGCGTATAAGGTATATAGGCCTACCTTTGATCGACCTTTGGGTATAGTGGGCCTACTTGCTTCGACCGTTGATTGGCTTGGGACCAAATTCGTGCGATATTCAAAACTTATATGCTTTATAGTAATTTTTGATTCAGTTAACCCTGTAAATTATTGTACATGTATTTTCCTTGGCGGAGGTCTTTGTTTTATGTTGGAGTGCTGTTGTTGGTGTATATGTATTTTTACTGCAATTCGTTTACATGTTTGTGCTTCAATCAGAAGAAGTAACATTACAAGTGTGATAGAAAAAATAAAAGCCCATTGAATAAGAAACCCTTGACTCGTCAGAACATACATCAAACTGGAAACCACCAACACACCCCAGTGGGTAATACAGTGTTTATTTTATTACGAATGTCACATGTATATGAGTTTGAAGCGTGACGTCATGAGCAGCTATTAAACCCGACTGGCCGGCAAAAAAGTTACTTGTACACATGGGGAAAAAAAACATTGTACAACCTTGGCTGTGGGAAACGGTAAATTGGATTCCTGCCAATATTTCAAGGCGCAGACAACGACAACGCATTTATTTGTCCGGTTATCATAGAAAAGATTGTTTAAGTTAAAACCCTAGCATATACTTACTTAATGCATTTAAAAAGGTGAAATAACACTATGATGTATTGACTGTGAGTCCGGTCTATCCAGGCTGCTAGTGACGCAGTACTACTTATTACGTGTAGCACGTGCATGTATCTCTGTGGTAATTGAGTGGAGCAGGAATTAAAATGGAACAATGTGTATTTTCCATGGAGAAGTAGATGTCTGTAACAAGAAAAAGGGAGGCAAACGTTTGTACTTGAGTGATTATTCTTATAAATGGAGCTTTCAAAAATAGAAATGCTTTATTCTTTTGACAACTGGTTCAAGTGCGAAATATTCTATTTGATGCAGAATAATGTAACATTCAAACCTATTTCGATCTTGTTTCAGGTAAATGTGAGTTCACTCGAATGTCATCTCATCCCCTTCTATTTTTTATACGAAAATAAGTTTCGAAATGAAATTGTGAGGCCATTGATAAACATTTTAGAGAAAGTTCTTCCTTTTTTGAGGACTAAATTTTGTGACTAAAGTCTCGGATATAACAATATTATAAAATCAAAATAATATCATTCATCATATATAAGTAACAACAATATTGTGATAAATAAAACTGATAAATATAAATAGCAGTATTCTTTTATGTCAGTCGGTAAATGTGGACGCATCAACAATGCCGATTTGTTTATTAGAATGCACACACAGACACATACATACGGCTTTTTACCTTTGGTTAAAGCAAAAACATAACTGACAAAAATAACAATTCTTTAGAAAAATTCTTCAGAGGAACTCCACAATCAAATGTCATGTGCTATTTAAATAATTTTAAAGTAGAAGCCTACCAGCTTTAAATACATAATGATACATATCTGTAAGCAATTAAGTTAAATGAATTTTCACCCTTCTTCGTCAGCTAACATACTTGTATATGAATTATTCTGAAAAAATAAATATTTACCCTACTGCAGCATTTCCGCACTTGACCCCCCCCCCTGGAATTTTGTAACTGCATTTTAAAGCGGGTACCCAGACAATCATTATTCTCCCTTCAATGACTTTGACCCCCCTGGAAAATTTTCTGCGGACGCCAATGACCCTAACCCTAACCTGTGACAGCCAGAGCGACTGCCATGAGTTACTTTTGGCTGAGCAAAGGGGATATACATTTATGTACAACTCCTGGGATTGAGTTACACATTGGATTACCTTAAAACTGAGCTTTCTTCGTAATGTCACATGGTCTATCTCCACACCTGAGATACTTGTACAATTTTTGACAGTGTGTTTGAGGGTGGGTGGATGAGATGAAATAGCACCATTACAGGGTACATTTATAAACCTTACATTAAAAACTGAGACGAGTTTGTAGATGGGTCGTCTAAACCTAATTTATATTCTAATATATTGTCTCGACCCTTTCCACCACCTTGCTATTAAAGACCGTACGTGGAGGACTGTGAACATTTAATTCACCTTTAATAAATATCAAAGACACACAATGAGTATAAGGCCTGAACATACTTGTTACGAAATCATCAATAACGCGATGAACTAGAGATTTCAAATATTGCAGACTGGTCAATAACTATGGCAGTTGATAATCTGAGACATCAGATTTTGTCCGTAATTTCTACTCTTCTTCATCAGCATCAATGCAGTTTCAACCCAAGTTATTCTTCATTTTACCCCTATTTTTCTTTTCAAATTCGTCACCTAAGGTCGGTATCGAGGTCCCAGTGTTCAACATCACTCGGTGGCTCAGACAGGTACTCGGGAACTCTCTCCATGATGTTCTCATTCCCCACCTGTACATACTGACAGTTGTTAATGTTGTTGTGCGTGCAGTATGTTGTATTATAGTGGTTATGATAGTGATGGTAATGGTGATGGTGGTGACTTGATGGATCCAGTGAAGATCCCTGGTCGTTTGCTGCTTCTTGATTTGTACACTCTGTAACAATGTCAAAATTCGCTTGATTTTTTGCGGTGAATAAATTCATTTTGGTTCACGTTGATGGTTCTATCATACGCCAACTACATTTGTACTTACTCATCAAATGAATGAATACTAATATTTTAAATAAATTTACATGATACATGTACAGGTATCAGCCCTGTTGAGAATGTGAAAAGACGAAAACATCCGTAATATGTTACATGATGAAAGTGAATTTTTATATAATATATATTTGTACAATATACATGTACAGTATTCTTTTAATTCTAATTTGTCAATACTCACCACCAGAGGACTCTTGTTTTATCTGCGGGCTAGACAAGTACTCGCGTACAAGCTCGTACATATCTAGAAGTAAAAAGAGTAGAAATCGGAATTAATAATAAAAAAAAAGTCAGGCATCACGATAATACAATATTTCCCTGTCCAATTTCCATTTCACAGTAACAAATTGCAGTAAAAGGGGGCGGAGAAGCAGACCGAAGCTTTATAGTTATTTATTAAGTTATTTTAATATAGATACACGCTAAGTACAGCATGAAATATTCCGATAAATAAATACAGATAATGAATTGCAAAGTATTTTTCACTTAAAAAAGAAAGTTGTGATTGATACAACTTGCATAATGAATAAAAAAAGTCTAAATTTACAATACCCAAAAAATTAACTAAGTAACTTGCACATAATTTCGTTGGAAAACACCAAAGACACAAAAAAACATGCTGATATGTTTTAATTCACATTTTAAAAATTTAACTAGAACGCATGTAAATATGCTTGTGCGTGCACGTGCGTCATTACCTTCATTATACATCTCCGGGTACTGAAGACACGCTGGAATCATCTCATCCACTGGAGCGTTATCGTAACAGGGGATAGAGGGCACTGATGTCGCCCCAGCAACAAGGCGTCCCGACACAGCAACGTCATCATCCTGTTAGGAAGACGTCAGATGATGTTAGGTATAGACAAGAACTAACCCCTCTCTCTCTCTATCTCTCTCTCTGTTTTATCTTCAAAGACATCAGAGCTCATTTCGCCCATATCGATGTTTCGTGGGCACAAACAGTTTTTTTATCAAAATAAGGGAAATTTGTAATTGACTGTAAACGAGAAAAACTGGCCCTATCATTTAATACACTGCAGCGCACTTTATACTACCTGTAGCTTCTTTGTAATAAAGGCGTCTTATTAGACTCTTAAGTATTGGAGTGGTAATAGCTCCAAGTTAAGTTTTTTTTTGTTGGAGGAACTTATTTGTAACTTTGAGGGCGTAACATATTTTATTAAGTCCTTTCCTAAATTTTTAACTCCTGTTTTCGAGCGCCGCCTATGATTGGAAAAATAGACAAGTTTTGGAAAAATTGACAATTTTTATAGTATATTCGTGTACATAACACAAATGATAAAATTGCCTGCTGGAGATCGGTGTGACAGGAATGGTAGTCCTAGAGATGGAAGTCCGGGGTCCCACTTGAGGCTTAGTCTTTGTATCGAGGTTAGTATATGGGACGAATGTCACCTGTACAGAGTGATGACAACGGACAACTGAACCTAGCGGATTACCATTCCTGTCACACCGGATACCCGCGAACCGTCGACTTCGCGAACCAAAACTTACAGGTCTGCTAGTGCACACCCAGCTCCACTCCTCCTTCTTGGCCCGAGAGCCCTCGATCTGAGACCTGATACACCCGGGACAGATGTAGTAGATGTTACACGCCTCCCCCGGACACTGGTCAAGCAACCCCTGCATCGTGGTCACCATGGTCTTGAGTTCCTCCCAGAGTTTTCCCAAATCTTTGCCTCTCACGGAGACCTGGAGGACGCCGTCGTTGTGGTACTGAAACCGTTCCACGAACACCTGTGATGGCCAATGAGGAAAGGTATTTAACTGTTGAAATGTGATACAAATTCAATGTAAATATTAATATCACATAATGTGCTCTTCAATGATGATACATTACATGGAAATAGAATGGTGATGGTAAATAAACGTTAAAAAGGTAAAAATGAATAGCTTGATGCTCGTTACACATTTCAATGGATTTTCCCCATATTTTTGCTAAGTGAATAAAACATTGATGCACTTTCAATAATATTTAAAAAACAGAATAAAAAAAATAAATCAGTTACGGTTTCATGGGAAAATATTATCCACAAATCTGCTGGATTAAACTTAGGTGTGCAGTACCGCACCCTTCCGTCAGAGGTCGCTTTGAGCTAAACATTTGTTGACTTATGATTCTGCATATATACCTTAATATCGCCAAGGCTCATGTAAAAACCTTCGCTCCAGTCTCGTCTTGGTAACTGCTTGTACGGTCCCTTGGAATGTGTGAGGACCTAGAATTATATTTTTTCACCATTTAATTTAGAGAATTGTAACTTAAAAGTATCACTAATTATAAAGTGAACATATCTCAAAATTAAAAATACAAAAATCTTTCAAAATATCTTGATAAGGCTAACTTTTGAAAGGGACGTACCTTTCAATTAAAAACACATATTTATAAGTAGAGGTTATATATAAAATGCTGTATTTAAAAGTTTCAAATATAAAGAAACCTCGTGTAAGTTTCAAAAATGTTAAAGCTTGAGCATCAAATGATGAACATGTACATGTCACAATGACAATTAACAGGCATAACATATCTATGACACATGCTTAAATATCAAGGACTAACAACTTTTCGAATCACCTGAATCCTCTCGAAGAGGCTCGGCGGGACAACCGTGATGAAGTGGAACTCAACGGTAAGCTGCAGCACGCCTGATTCCATAGTCTTAGGCCATAGTTGCTGGACGTCATCAGGGAGACTTTGAAACAGGAACCATGGGAAATAAAGAGTCGGCTGTTCCTTGCACTGGACCTCGTAGCACAAGTCAAAATGCTGGAGGAGGGAAAACATTGTATCGAGGTCGACACCTTGGAAATCCGCCGCCAGGATGCCCTGGAGAAGTTTCTTGGTCAGGAGGCCCTTTTTCTTGAACCAAGACATCTCTTCCTCGAATTTCACGTCTGTGTATTCTGGAAACCCCCTTCTTCGTCTCTTGGCTGCTAGGGTCGTCTCCATGTCGTGGTCAAACACGGCTTTGAAAAAATTGGTCAGCTTTTTCGGATTGTGAAAGATGTAATCCTTGAGACGCGGGGAAACATACCACAAGATGGCGCCCCACCTATGCAGAAAAGTGAGGACGGTCTCGAACTTCTCGCAATCTTCTTCGTTGAATTTCCCATGCATTGGAGATGTCAGGAGAACTTTTATGGACTCCAGCATGGTCGGTGCCGACTTTTTGGACGGGGTGGCTTGGTCCCAAAGTTCCTTTGCTTCTGCGTACGGCATGTACATGGCATCATCCTCTTTGGCCCTTTCCGCGATAAGTTTGGCAAACTGGTACCAATTTTCTGGCAAAGCGCATGACTTCGTCTCGGCCACTTGAAGGATCCTTTTCTTCAATTCGTCAACACCATGGAACTCTTTCGAACTGATGATGACAGGTTTTTGCACATTCAGAATACTTTCTTGCATTCTCTCCAGTCTCTCGATTCCCTTTTTAATATTCGCTAGCAGTTCACTCCCGCCCCTGGTGCCAGATGGATCTGTTTGCACAATTGTTTGGAGTTTCTTTCTCTCCTCCTCTAGTCTTTTCTCAAGGTTTTTCCGGTAGATTTTGACATAATTCTTAGCGTGGTCGAACACGTGTTTCGCCTTTGCCTTCGCCTTTTTCTTGGTGACAGTGTCTCCTTTGGTACCGACTGGAATTATTGTGACACCGGGGGTTTTTGCTTGTATTTTGCGCAGCCAGAAACCCACACTTTTGAAATAATGCTCGCAGTTGGTCTCGTACAGTTCTAAGTTAAAAAGGACCAGCACCAAAGCGTTTATCCTCAAGAAGATGGGGTGCAGTACCTTGTAGAGACGTTGCCCTCCAAAGTCGGTGAACCGTAGCTCAACTCCAGCCTCCAGTTCTTGGAGCACTGTCTCCTCCAAAACGATCGTTCTGTCGTCTCTACTGGCGAGCTCCGGTTTCCGTGCCTTAAGCGTCCGACAGAGGCTGGTTTTCCCCACGGATTTTTCCCCCACGACCATAACCTGTTGCCTCGTAACGTGGACGGAGCTAAATTTCTCGGCATCTTCCTGATACAAGCGTATGGCTTTGAGGCCCATGGCACAAACTTCAATTGGTGGATTCTTAAGGGGATTCTTGACGAATACAAAACACTTTAATTTTGTAAGTTTGTGAAAGTTCAAGGGTAATTTTACAATTCGGTTGTGACGAATGTCGAGGGTTGTTAAATTGGAAAGGTTTTCTGGAATGAACTCTGGAATGTTGGCTAGATTACAGTTGGATACGTTAAGTTCCAGCAACGAAACGAGTTTTGCGAGATTTTGTGGCAGGGGTTTTGTTAACTTGTTCTTGTGAATACGCAGCACTTTCAAATTAACCAGCTTCTCAATTTCTGCTGGAATTTTGATGATTTTATTGTCATTAATATCGAGTCTTTCTAAACTTGCTAATTTCAAAACGCCTTTGGGGAATTCCTTTAGGCAGTTATGACTAATATCTAAGTACCGAAGTTTTTGTAATTTGAAGATGGCCGACGGAATTTTTCTAAGCTCACAGCTGCATACGCAGAGCACAGTTAGCTTGGTTAAGGTGCCGATTTCTTCAGGAATAGTTCGTATGGGGTTTACGGCGATGTGCAGCCAATTGAGCTGATGACATTGGAGAAGATCTTCCGGGAACTCATTCAGATTATTCCAACCAAGATGCATCCTTTCCAAAGTCTGTGACAAACATTTTGGTACATTTGTCAGTTTGTTCCTAGCGAGATTTAATGTCCTCAGTCTCCTGTTGTTAAGAACATCCTGCGGTATTTGTTCAATATCTCTGTATTCAAGGTCAACAGATGATGGTGAAATGAAACGGAAACCGCTTTGAATGAACGCAGTCACAGAACAAACGACAAGCACAGCTAAAATGGGAATGAAGAAAGGGGGTTTGAGCAAAATTACATCCCGGGACATCGGTTCGTGCAAAGCATCTACCAAACTGTCAAAAAGACTGACAACCATCATCCACAACGCGAAATATTCTGAAATTTTATTGGTTTCTTGAAAACTCGACCACACCAATCAAAATGATGTTCTTTATTATATTCTAGTCCAAATGTTATCAGCGTTTTCTAAGCTGCGGGCTTGTAATTACAACTCAAATGTGACTCCTATTTATCAAAAGTGGGTGGTGCAAATGCACTCGATCTCTCGTGCTGCGTTAGTTAGCCTTAAAGGTTTCACTTTTCTGTTCATTTGCGAAGTATTTGGTCATTTCTCAGGGTCAGCATGCGATCAAAAGAGCCTGACCCTAGGATAGGTAATGTGACCTTGCATTCTGGAAGTAAAACAACTACTGTTATTATACAACAGATTAAGTGATATGTGGCGTAATATACTAGTACTGTGGATCGTCTGAATGAATAAATAAATAATTGGGTTTTCTTGAATGAATGCTAAAGACTCACACACACACACAAAGAAAAAGCTGCAAGAGGTAATAATTAATGAATGGATAATGAAGAAAGAAAGGTGTAGGAAACCGGTAAACACACATCCATTGAAAAGGGGGTTTTATCTTAAAATTAAAAACCTCTTGCGTGAAGGTTATAACTCTTTTATCTGGTTCTGTTGATTATGCATTTAACTGACAATATCCCTTCATTTAAGAGTTCATACATTTTATTTATTAAGCGTTGTGATATTTTTCATTTTAAATAATAGCTCAGTAGTTTTGAACTGTTTTATTTGTATGAAATCTGATCCATACGTATATTTTATTTTGTACACAAGTACCCCCCCCCCCCCAAATAAAAATAAAAATAAAAAATAAACTGGTTTAAGACTTGACATACACAATGTAGTGTACATATAATGAGATCAATATAAACCTTTATTCTCATGCCCATCAATATGAGATCAGCAATGAGACCAATATAAACCTTTATTCTCATGCCCATCAATATGAGATCAGCTGTTAAGTCATAACTCCTACTCAGTAAATACCAGGGGTAGCTTTACCCTGTCATTATCTGAAATTCTTTTCAAAACGCCGAACAGTGTAAACGACACTTAAATCGTCTTCTCGGCTGAAGGTTATTTCAATATGGCAAGGTCAGAAAGCTATATTCCTTTTTTCTCTCTGGGTCTTTTATTATATAGTAAGTGACAAATAAACGGGCCCCGTTGCTATTATTATCCAGACGTTTGTTCAATACATTATACTACTTTACAGCCTGTACACGTACAAGCTCTAACAGTAGTACAAAGTACATCCGGTCCTTACAGGTATAAATTACGATGAAGCCCGATAATGCTTAAAAGTAGCTGCGGAATACAGGTATTATCTGCATGACTCAGCAGTAAAGGCATATATATAAGTCTCAACACATCCGATCATATTTTGCTCTTAATGAATAAATAAATAAATAAATTAATTAATGAATAATAGGTACCACTTTATCGAAGTACGTACACTAAACATTTAATTAAACTAAAACACTCAATTTCTTATATCCTTGACAATACTATAAATCCCATTTAACCTTTCGGGTTACTAATTAACAGTTCACTTGTACCGTCTTATATTAATAACGGGGGTTTTCAGGCATCAAATAGCCAAATCTCGACACAAGAGCAAATAAGTGACTGATCTCTCACAAAATACCCGACTTTTCATACATGGAAACATTCAAACTGGTTACTCATCAGTTTATCACGAGGATTGTTTGTAAGAAAAATTACAGTGACGCTCGTTGAATATTCTTTTCATCATTTACATATGTAGGCTACATAGGCTACCGTATTAATTCTAAGTTCAAATAATTGCCAAAGTAATTCTTATTTCTAAAAGAATAATTTGTCTAAAATAAAGTGAATTGGGTCCATTGCGACTTTAAAAAATTCGTTTAAATATATTTTAAATATATTTTGAGCGCTTTTTTCTTGTGTGAAAATTATAGTGCGTGTGCGAGAAAAAGCTAGCAGTAGCACGCTTGCAATGATTGGTTAGAAAACGAATCTCGTTAAATCGCTACATGATTTTAAACCGGGTGCATAAACTTAAAAGCCACACAAAACGACCTTAAGAGTGCCATGCCTGTCTACTGTTAAAAAGGGGACCTTTTTTTATTTTGGCTACTCTATAATGGGAGCGTATGCATGGGGATTTAACTACATTAGGTCTTGAAGAGTCCCCCATGACAGAGGGTCCGCTTCCCATTCATTTGTACAGGTAAGCCTCGCCCTAGAATTTGACCCACAGGTCAGATTAAACTTAACCATTATAACTGTATGGAGGGCGGACTTTCTTTTGCACGGACCCTCAGTTTCGTTACACCGGGCGTGAAAGAGAGAGAGAGAGAGAGAGAGAACGAAGAGAGAGAGCTAGAGAGAGAGAAAGAGAGATCTACGTACCTTAACGATTCTAATAACTGCTACTATCTTACTTGGTGTATTTCTTCCCTTATCGGTTTAATTTGTTGCTTCCCTATAAATGATGTGGAAATTTCCTATGGAATGCGTTAGAAACTGCGTGCCATAAATTCCCGAGTCTCTATAAATAGACATATCTTCAAGAACGAAAGAGGATGTAGACTGCTAGACTGTGCAAGCTTGTGCGTATAATACAAAGGCAATTTCCATTCCATGTAGAAACAATTTTAAGGCATATGGAATTCAAAATGTACATGTTCAGTAATAATTTTGCTGAAGTTGATTTGCTATTTGATGGTTTTCACGTTGAAATACACTACCGGAAATCGTGGCTCGTCTTGGGATAGGGAATTCCCCTTACGCTGTAACTTTCCCACCGTGTTTATGCTGTTTTTATTCTAATGACGTTTTTTAAGTACCAAGAACGCATTTGAACTACCTAGAAAAAGGTAAGCGATGCATGTTTTGTTTCTTTTAAATCAGATAGAAATATCTGGAATGGACTGAAAAATGGGACCTACAGCCTCGTTAAATACTGCAGCTCATTATTGTACAGCTGTAATTGTATAAAGCACGTACTGTACTACTCAGTACACTGTACATGTAGCTAGCGCAGTAGTACAAGCTACTAGTACATTTAGTACAATGTTCATGTATATAGATAAGAATACTAATAGTATTCGTACTTATACCTAGGACGTGAACAATGTATAGTCTTTACAAAATTTTAACTAGAAAGTCGTTGCTCTTGTAGCCACTGCTGTGTACTGTACTGTACTGTATTTTATGATGTTTTGATATTTAAAAAAATCTTCTGTTAATTATTATAAAGTCTCATTAACTACATTCACCTCAGTGTTCGGCCTTACTGCAGCTTTAAATACTAACCTGTTTAGCATGTAGTGCCAAAAACTGATTAGGCAATAATATAAAATTAATTCAGCACTTTGTACCATATTGTATAACATTCTGCAGGTCTTCCTAAATATGTGTTACTCCCTCTTTTTTTCAGCAATGTCGTCATCCCCCAAGACCCAGAGAGTGGCGGTGGTTGGGGCTGGCATAATTGGCCTTTCTACAGCATGGTGTCTGAAGGAACGCCATCCTGATCTCCCCGTTCACATCATAGCAGACAAGTTCTCCCCTTATACCGTCAGCGACATATCTGCTGGATTCTGGCAGCCATACTTGCTGGGGGATACGCCCATGGGTTTGCAAGTGTGAGTGGTATTGTTTTGTATTGGTGGTTCACATGCTAACACACCTGCATCTGTGTTAATAAACAAATATGATTAGATGTGAGAAAAAACACTAGTAGTTTATCGAAAATGTTGTGTACTAGTAAATTATCATTAAAATTAAAATCACTATTACTAAAATTACAATTACTATTAAAATTAGTTTAGATATAAAAATGTTAATTTTTTTTAGAAAATGGAGCAAGGACACCTTTGTCCATATGATGAAGGTCCACCGTATGGCTGACACATCTGACGCAGGCGTCCAAATGATATCTGGTTACGTCACCTTCAAGGAAAGGGTAGAGGTAGTGAGGAACTTATTATATATTAGTATTATATTCAGTACTTTTTGAGGGAGATTTGTCATTTTGTGTAACACTTAGTCTTCTGCTCTATATTGTTGTAAATTATTTATGCTTTTCACATTGAGTATAAAAGATAGAAGTACCTTTCATTTTCACCCATAACAAAAACTGTTCTACCTTTTTTTTTCTTTGCACAACACAAAAAGGTATCAAATCATTTCTCTCATGTAACGGTAATATTTTAAAGTTTGATTAAGAAATTGGGATGTTTTATTATTTCAGGATCCATACTGGAAAGATATCGTGCTAGGGTTCCGTCACATGACAGAGGAAGAAGTAGCTCAGTTTGAAGGACAGACGTAAGATGATCCCTATACAAACATGCACACATGCACATACATTACTCAAGCATGCACACATATACTGCATGCATAAGCAGTGTGCAATACATACAAACACGTGAATTAAGTAAAACAAACCATTTTCTTTCTTACAAATATTCATTTGTCTCTATAAAATGACAATCGTAGAACAAAACAAACAAACCACTGTTTTGTTTTATATTACAAGATACAGTGAATAAATTTAAAATTAATTTCATTTTTTTAACACACATTGTAATCAGGGATTTTACACAATGAATTTGCTAAAAATCAAGAAACGTGTGTTTCAGACATGGATGGTTTTTCACAACATATGGTGCTGAGAGCAAATATTACTTGCCTTGGATAATGAGAAAGTGAGTAATAACAATTTAGCAAGCATTCTCCAAGGAGCTCTGAGGTGGTGTTATCTAGGCCTGTATTTACTGGAGATGAGTTCACCTGACTCTTACTCCTGTCGATAACAGTGTGTTGTATGATTATTATTAGCTCAGTGTAAGACCTTTTCACATGCTGCTATGAAATTTCTGGTTTTTCACAATTTTGGTTGATTGACAACTTTTCATTAAGACCCTGGCTGTAATGTAGGATGGAGCCCCCTATAATTTCATTGAATTGGCTATTTCAGCTGGTGGAGCTACAAAATTAAAAAAGGAAAATATTCGTAAAGAGAAAAGCCACCAGTTTAAAATGGCTGAAAGTGATATATTACCATACTGAGTAAAGATGATATTTTTTAAAAATTATTTCCAGGTTGAAAGATTTCCCAGATGTCAAAGTATTCAACAGAAAACTGAACAGCTTGTCTGAGGTGCACACTGCTTATGCATGCAGTATTTAGCATTTTATGATTTTTAATTTCACTGATATACATGTAGTCTGAAGTTATTTTTATTGTATGTGCTTTATTTTATTATGTAAATGTTTTTATTTGTAATGAAATTGTAATCCAGTTTATGTACAACTTCAACCTTTTGGTTGCTTTATATATTAATAAACTAAAAATTATTACATAATAACTTATTATATTATTATCATAAGTCATTTGCAGGTTGCCAATTATTACATGAATTGTCAAATATATAGTACTGTGTTGTTTTGACTACTAAATAAATTCTATTTTGCCTACTATTTCTGCTTGTTTTCAGCTGTTCTTAAATGCATGATAATAAGTTAAAACTCCATTAACAAAATACAATGTGCATCACAATTTTTTAATTTTCTGTGACAATGCAGCAACTTTGGCTGTCAGGGTTTTAAAAAAGAGTGGCATTAAGATTGTACTGCCCCAGATAAAATCAATTTTTTTTTTATCTCTGTTATACCCCCGGTACTAGTAGTATAGTTTTATGGCGTTTTGTTTATGTCTTGTTTTGACCTGGGTTAGTTAGCCGGAGAGTATGACATTGTGGTCAACTGCACTGGACTCGGAGCAAGAGAACTGGTGAATGACCGTCAGGTTCAGCCAATCAGAGGACAGGTTATGAGGGTAGGCTGGATGCGTTAGCCAATCAGAAATTAGTTTATAAAAATGAGAATGTTGACAGTTCACCAAATTTAAATCTTCAAGAAAAATATTTTTATGATCGTTGTTTTCCCCATTTTAAAATTTTCAAGCTCAATATTTTAGGTTATTGAGAATAATGTATTTAATGAAATTTATTGTAGCTTACATTTTCAGTCTGACTGTAAGTTTAACAGTTTCAGAACTGAGAAATCACAGCATCATATAAATCTCTTTAGGGAAAATGATATTTAAGAATTTTTAAGAAAGATTACCTTGCATTTTATACTTTCAAACTTTCAGGAAAGAAAATATTTGACTAATTTTTCAGGTGAAAGCACCATGGATCAAGTATTTCTTCAACAACGAGGACCTCAGTGACATCTACCTGCTCCCAGTGTAAGACCTCTGGGAAATTTTAACGTTTTAGACAAACAGTCCTAGTCTAGTAATAAGGGGTCACTCTTAAAGTTTTTTATGGATTTTCAGTAAAAAGCCCCTAATGAAAAACAGTGGTGCTGGTGTGCAAGTGTACATGTTCTTACAAATTGATCAGATACTTTAAGTGAGAAAAATATTTCTTGTCAATGATAAATAATTAATGTGATATAATTGACCATATACTTGGAGATTTGAAAAAAAAAAACTTACTTTTTTATTTAATGTATGTTTATATTTATAAATAAAGGAGAGAAAGCAAGGACAAAGATGACAATTGATATAATGATGATGACTTCACCTCATTAGCCTATATGTAGTAACAAATTTAAAGTCATTACATTTAACACAATCTGTCATGTTGGTCATATTGTAGAGTTGACAGCGTTGTGGTTGGCGGTACCCACCAGGTCAGCTCATGGGATCTTCAGCCTAGTGAGGAAGACAAGAAACGCATCTGGGAAGGCGTCTGCAAGTTTATACCTAGCCTCAGGGTGGGTGAACGAATAGTTAGTAGAGATCAACTTCTGACTGTCTCCTCAAGCAGCTAAGGGGTGATTAACTTGGAAGAGATGTGTCATCCAGTTTATTTGTTTGCATTCCACAAGAGTCCCTGCAGAGTTGGATGATTATTGTTTTGATAGTTTTTTTCTGAATGCACCCTTTGAGTGTATAATATAATATAATATAATATAATATAATATAATATAATATAATATAATACAGCTGATGAAATCTGTTGCTTGGTTAGATCATCAGAACTATTGGAATTTAATTTTTTTGAGCGTGTTTTTTTTTTTTTTTTTCAATTTAGATCAGAAATCTGATTTTTTCTTGGAATTTACCTTAGTTTGTATGATTATTATATATCTTTAATTGAACAGCTGTGATTTTATTCTCAATGACTTATTAATAAGTTTTAAATCAGATTTTAAACTAAATTTTAAGCTAATAAGTTTATACTGTAATGTGGTTTGCAGCACAAAGATTTTTTTTTTGTTGTATTGGATTTGAAGAAAAAAAAAAAAAAAAACAAGCTTGAACATAATTCTGTTTGATCTTCAGGGTGCAAAGATAGAGAATGACTTTGTTGGTTTACGTCCCAGCAGGCCCAGTGTAAGACTGGAGCTGGAGGACGTGAATTCTGGGAGAGGGAAACTGACGGTACGTGATAATATAATTAGCGCTTAAACCAGACTTTCTGAGCACTGAAAGCCAAGCACAGGTTATACATTATTACTAACAAAGCAAGAAAAAAAATCATGAAAATTTCAGCAATTTACCCTTAATCACAAACTTCAGGAAGGTGTTATCTAAAATGGCTGAGATGAACTCAACATCTTATTGGGTGCCTATAAGCTGAAAAAGTTAGTTTTTTATTTGGATAATAAGTAGATTCAAACTCAGGGTGGACACTACAGTGATTTTTACACCATGTTAATTATGAGTCCAACAAACTTAAATGAACTTTTTTTAACTCTCTTTTTTTAATAAGATTTATTTATTTGTGTTACTATTGACTTGGCAAAGGTTATACACTCATTGTATATTTGTTTTATCTATACACTGCAGGTGAATTTAGTCTCATATTCTCTAAATTACAGATTGTGCATAATTACGGACACGGAGGTGCAGGTGTCACACTCCACTGGGGATGTGCAGTGGACGCGGCACAGTTGGTTGAGGATGCAATGAGGCGACTTGCGCTGAAGTCAAAATATTGATTTGATGACCTAGATCAATGTTAGCAGTCTGTGAGATGTGATTAATTTTCAGAGAAGTACTTGGTGTCAAACACATAAACTTGCCAGTTATAATAAGTGGCATATGAATTCGGGGGGGGGGGGGCAATGGGGGTTCAGACGGGGGGGGGGGGGGGGGATAGGTAAGCATACCATTGTCTGTAATATGCAAGGCACATGGATTAAAAAATGCTTTGTCTTGCTTAGCATGTTGAATTGCCTTTTTTTGGGGGGAGGAGGGGAGGAGGGGAGGAGGGGATACTCCTGAATCTAATGGAGAAAGGCATGTGATCCACTATGTCCCTGCTTGGATATGGCATTGGATATACACAGGGGTAGAGAAAGCAAAATACTTTGCTTCTACAGTATAAGCACCAAAAAGAAAAGAAAGAGAAAAAAAAACAAGGGAAGCCAGGTAAGGGGAGTGGGAATGGTATGAAGTGTTTTGTGTGTTAAAGCCTTCTACATTAGCCATAGTATACAGTGCTAGTAGAAGGCTAAGATATTAAAAAGGAAACAGCTTTAAGCATATCACAGCTTTTATTAAAGTGTAATGCATTGATTGAATTTTTGACAAGAATAGGATAGCTAGTTTATAGTTTACAGACACAGGTGTTGGGCCTGTAGTTTTGGGGGTGGGGTGAGGGGGGGGGGGTGAACAAGCCAAACTTTTGACCGGAGAAACTTCACTCCAAGACAATATTGGATCTAGGTTCTGTGCCATTTTTATATAAGTTGGGTCAAATAAAAGGGTCTGTTTTTTTTTTTCAGATAAAGCCTCTCCCCCCCTTGTGAATTTTTGTCTGAATAAAGTGCGTGACTGTTATGCCTTTGATAATAATAATAATACTGCCATATGTAATATGGTGATAGCACTTATAATAATAATAATAATTAAAATAATAATACATGAAAGTTCCAGATAATGCAATGAAGTTTTTAATGGTTAAAGGTGGCACATATTATTTGTCTGCCTCAGGATGATCAGACAGGGACATTTTTTCAATTTCATTATATTTTTATATTATACAAGTACATTAAGACAACATATTGCCCAACCAATTGTGAAGTAATTGTCTTCCCTTTCAAGAATAATGAGACAAAAGGCACATAATACACAATAGAAGGTGGAAATAAATACTTTTCATGGTAGATTCAGCAATTTCCTCTTAATCAGCAACTTTAAAGTTATATCCTATCAAAATTTATTGAGACAATTTCGATCTTAAAACTGGTTTTTCAGTTCATAATTTTAAAATTCAGTGGCCAGTGTTATTTGCTTCTCCATTAATTTAGAGTGATTCAAATTAGAAACTTGTATTTTATAAGTGGGTTTATATAGTGTTATATTGTCTGTTGTTCTGAATATGGTGTAACTAACAGGCTTTGTGGGAGGTGGTGGGATTTCCATAATGCAGTCTCATAACATTTTGCAATAAAAAAGGTACTTTAGTAATGCTTGTGTGAAAAATATACATATGCAGTGGTGATGGGGGTATCGGACTGGTCTTATGTTAGTGTCAGAATCCCCAGGCAACAGTAAAATGGTGATAAAACAGTTGTATGTTTTAGCTTTAATAATTTACACTTATTTAATTAATGATTGGGTGCAATAATTGTAAGCAAATTCGATTATGTCAGCTGCAATGTAATGTGTGCATATATATGAAAAATTCTTATAATAATTATAATGTTTCTGATAGATGTATACTTGTTGTTACACTGTCAGCTCTTTTAAAGGGATGATTTAAAATATATAAATATTAAGCGTTTTTTTTTTCAAATTTATATAATAAGTATTATATCAGAAATAAAATTTTAATACATTGTGAAATTTTTGCGCTTATTTTCAGCAAATGCAGAGAAATATCTAAACGGAAGGAACAAATAAAAACTTAAGTCTTGATGATAACTGGTTTATTCAACAAATTCTTTTTTTCTGTTTTCTAACAGGAAGAAATGGGGGAGCCATAGTACAGGATTTTAACAGATTTTCTATATGGTCAATTTCTGAAATTTCAGCTTCAAGGTCATTCACATTTAACCTTTGACCTCTGACCTCAATACTTCAGCAGACTGCAAGTAGATGCTTCAACACTAGTTACATGTACAAAAAAAGGAAACCACACATGTACTTTTCCACAATTACCACTTCAGTTAACAGTCTACCTTACTACTACATTTCCAGCCTCAACTTCTCTGGCAGTGCAAGCTGGCCTCATTAGGACTCAACAGGACGATGAAAAGACACAAAAATATGAACAACCCCCAAACCATTCCCTACTGACTGACTTGTTGTGCATTTTCCTTCTAAAACAAATTTTTCATGTGAAATTGGTAACTGTCCATACCCCCTTTTTTTCTAACATTTATGCCCCTTCCCAAAGTTGTAAAGTTTAAATCATGTAATATCATATCAATGAAAAATTATCATAATGATAGTATTCTATACTGGCTTGATTGGAGATATTTGGGTTAAGCCCAAATGAAAAAAACAAATCATCTCATTTTCAATAGGTTCTGGCACAAATATTTTAGAATTTGGTGAAAGGTAAAAGAGGTATATGTATAAAACATGTTTTACATGCACAGATTCTGAAATAAATAACAGCAGAGCATTCCTTGAAAAATAAATCAGGTTTATCAGTATAGCTGGTGAAATTAATAATTATAGTCTATGACTAAGAATTTAGAATACGCACAAACCATATATTCTATATGTCACAATTGTTCTAGCACCAAATGATCTAGGATCATATTATGTATCACTAAACTAAGCATTATCACTTTCAACTTTGTTTACTGAAGAAGCAAATACTGGGGATTTCTAGTTTGTGGAAAAATATTGATTATTCTTGCCCTAAAAATATCTGAGGCATATTTCAAAGAAAACTTTATGGTTGAGAGTACCACCTCATGAAAAGTTTACCTTTTTCAAAAAGTTCTGTTGAAGACTGATTTATTTTACAATCTGTTAGAAAACCTACGATTCTTTTTAACTGAGAGCCACATATATGGTGAATTGTAATATTATGCATTTTATTATTATATAACTGACCATTCTTTACAAGAATATTGTTATGATATAAATGATCATTTTTCACAAGAACATTTTTTTCACAGGAACATAAAACCTGTACAATGCACTGGCAATTGACAATAAACTGTCACAAAAAGTTAATAATATTGAGAGTAAAATTGGGGGTCAATATCAAATAATTTTGAGAAAAGTGCACAGCATTCAATAATAAGCATGTAAAAAGAATCCCATTTAAAGAGGAGATGTCAGTAAAAATTGTTAATTTTAATTCGCAACATTGTGAATTGTCTTGTCCATTTACTTCCTTGCATTTACAATAGTGACAAATTCTGGTTTTAGAGAAGCACCGCCAACAAGAAAGCCGTCCACATCCTCTTTTTCAGCTAATTCCCTGCAGTTCTTTGCATTTACCGAGCCTGAAAAACAACCACAGTGAACTTTACTACAAATTCCAGCATGACAACAAGATTGACTGTGTATTCCAAGAAACTTTAAGCTACGAATATTTCATTTACAAAGAATACACACAAGGCAGCAAGATCAATTTATGAAATGCTACAAAAAAGTTATGATTTATTTTCCTGAAAATCACAGCATATAAAATTTAAAAACCCAAAAGTAACATACATAATACATACTATAGCAAGCTTGTGTTGAACTTTTTACCTTTGTGGGGTGACCAGGGTAGAAGAATCTACAGACCCAAACAGTTGGCAGCATATTAAATAAATTTGCAGAATTTTATGTCTGGCTTAAACTTTACTGGCATTTCATGCAGGTCACTGTGTTACACAGCTAGGAAATTGTGCCTTTCAAATAAACATACCTCCATACTGAATCCTAACACTGCTAGCCACGGCTGGAGAAACATTCTCCAATAACCACTGGCGTAGTCTGGCGTGAACTTCCTGAGCTTGATCAGGTGTGGCTGTTTTGCCTGTACCAATTGCCCAAACTGGTTCATATGCAATTACCACTTTGTCCCAGTCAGAGACATTATCTGTAACACAGAAAATAAATTTTCTTTAAAATTATAATCTTCTCTTGTTCTCATAGCACTGAGTTTGAAAATATAAATTGTCTTTCTAGGTTATAAACATTTCATTTCTAATGTTGGTCTACCTCTGACTTATAACCTCAAGTAAAAGTAGACTAACATTTTGGTCTAATATTTTAGACCAATTTTAGGGCTAAAGTCCTTTAGTTAAACTGGCCCAAGTTTCACAAAAAAACTTAAGTCAGTTCCCTGGCTTAGTTGACTAGGATTTCCATGAGAGTGCTGTTACACTGTTTCTGATAGGGTAAGATGTTCCCGTGTGGCCATGTAACCTTGTTAATTAAGTTCTTAGTTTTTTTTGTGTGTGAAACCAGGGGCCAGGTCCCAGCCTACATACCAGCAATGGCTTTAGTCTGTCTAAACACCACCTCCTCAGTGAGACCAGCTTCTCTTTCATCCAGTTTCTCCCCAACACAAGCTATCACCTTCAGTCCAGACTCCAGGGCATGCTTCACCTTCTCTCCTATCAGCTGGAACAGAAAATTTTGGAATGTCCAACTTTTTCACTAATATTTTATAAAAATTATATAAAAATAATATTTTCTTGAACTATCGTTCAATTCAATAACCAGAATACTAATTTGATAAATTTAAATATGAGAATAAAAATTTCTTGTAACTATAATAATTACTGAAATCAAAATGTTTTACCTGGTCTGATTCTCCAAACACGTGTCTTCTCTCTGAATGGCCAAGGATCACCCACTCACACTCCACATTTTTTATCATTGCAGGACTGGAATCAAAACAGTTGAAACTTTACTAATTTAGAATAAGTAAGTAAATTAAGGGAAATAAAATGTATACTGGAGTAGCACAAACAGCTGACATTTTTTCTACATTGCAAGTCCATTGTAAATAAATTAAGCTACCTTATACATGTACAAAATATTAGATAATTAAATCATATGAAATGAAGTTTTCTGGTCAAATTAACAAATACTCATTAATAAGTATTTTTCATCAGGTAGAATTTTACTCGAATGTTAAAAAAATCACTTACCTTATATCACCTGTAAAAGCACCTTTTTCCACTTTGTAGCAATTCTGTGCTGCGACACCAATCTTTTTGTCCAAGTTTGATCGTACATAATCCAGATAAACAGCTGGAGGGGCCACAACTACCTCTGAAATTTGGATTAACATACACTGAGAAGTACAAACAGTTAAAGTGACCTTTAAAATGAGCTAGTCTGACATTTCTGTTACAGTGTAATTCTACAGTATCTACGACTACATGATGTTCACATGCGAGGAAGAGGAAGTCATTATAATAATGTAAATTATTCAGCTTTGTAACTGTTCTTCCGTCGTCCAAAAATGTGAGATTTTGACATAGATGACCAATCCAGTCCGTGCCACAAACAGTTTTAATGATGGCAACCAGAACCTAACACCCCATTTCCATAGATTTTTTAGGTCGATCTATCCCTGTGGGGAGTCTCACTAGATTACTGTCAGCTTGGCTAGCTTAAGCGTCTGTCCCGCCTACTAAAAGCTGTAAGGGGGTAATTAACTATGGTGCCCGCAAGGCTGACTGCAATTTAGTGTCAACCCCCAGGGAGTTAGGTCGATCTAAATCTTAATCTTTAGATCGATCTAAATCTCTGGGAAAGCACCCTAAGTACAGTACTTCAGTTCAAAGCAAGGCAACCTACCGGTGCTTGGGTCGAGTTCTCCCTCGTGTAAAAACTGAATGATTCCATCAATGCTTGCCTTGTTTCCATTCATTTTCCAGTTGCCGCCAACTATAAATTTTCTGTTACCAGCCATTTTTGTCGTTATTGTCGAGCAGTGATAAAAAATTGGAAGTCACTTATGCCCTTTTATGTCTGTGACCTTGCAGCCGAGGTTGGAAGAGGTAGAGCCCACAGTTTCGGTCTTTTTAAGGACCACTTTTTATGACGCGTATGTTTTTAGTGGTATATTTAAATATAAAATAAAATTAAAAATACTAATATGTCAATTTTCGGTGTAAATAGAGTTATGGGATGATCCAATACCTATCAGAATTACTATACAACAAAACCTTTAAAATGAGCGTTGTCTGTTTGTCGGCACGGAAGCGGAAATTGGTTTCCCGACATGCAATGGGGTGCCGCGAAAGTTTACATAAGTGACCTAAAGACACACGTGGATTTGTTTACATCACAAAAAAAGCAATCAAGTTAATTGTTAGCATTTTGAGGTAAGTGAGCATTGACACTTTATGGAAGATAAATTTTTGGTTTCAGTTAATACTGAACATCTGCATAAATACAGAACTAAAGCAGACTATACTATTACAAGGTCATTATAGATGATCATGATGGGTTTGTTGTACTGTACGCTGTACTTGAAATTAAACCCAAACATACAATGATACATTGGCTTTTTGTGTAATCACCTTTTCCTTTGTTTCTCCCTCTATTGTACATCTTTTATCTGATGCATTGCATTCTTTTTAATACCCTTATTTTACTTTGATAGTCATGTCTTCTAAGTCCACCTCAAAAGGAAAAAGGAAAAGAAAGCAAGATGGACCTGACCCCTGTCCACCCTCAACTGATCATCAGTCCGGCAGCCAAATCAGGACGCTGCGCCAAAGGAAGGACATTGACTATAATGAAAACATCTCAACAACCAAATTGCAAGCAATCAGTGAAACAGATATTGGAGAAACTGTGCACAATTTGAAGACTAAAAAAGTTAGAAAAGTTGAAGAAAATACTTCCAAGAAAAAAGAGAGAAAGAGCAAAAACTCCTCAACAGTGAAAGATGAGAAGTTGAAAGTTACAAATCAAACAGAGACTGCTGCAGAGATAGACAGAAAAAGATGTATGAAATCTTCAGATGAGGATCAGATTCAAAACAATCAAGAAAAACATCTGCTTGATCAATCTGATCAATTGCAAAATAAACTAGAATCAGATCATATTTCATCCACGTTGATGCCATTTTTCCCAAACTTCAATGAGAGGACTAAATTTCCACTTTTTCAGCCATCAGTCCCTCATTTTACAAATACAAATAACTTTATCAACCACATTCTACAAAGGTCCTTGGGAAATAATTCATCAGTGAAAAAGGTACATAATAAATCCAGGAATAAGATTATAAATGCATGCATTCTTTGCGTTTTGTCACTTGGACATAGAAATAATAATAATAATAATAATAATAATAATAATAATAATAATAATAATAATAGTTATAGTAATTGATCTAATCATGCCAAAAATGATTTCCCAAAAATGATAATAATTAATTGGTTAAAAAAATGACTAAAACCATTTTGACTTCTGTAGCCAAAATATATATTTAGGAAATGTATTTTATTTGTCATGTTTGACAAGTGAAAGGAGAAGTTTTTGGTATAGAAAAATCCACAGAAAACTTATACATAAAGTAAAGAGATAATTAAAAATTTTCAGAGTGTACACCAGCAGATCATTGACAGAGTGACTGATCTGGAACTTTACCGTACAGGAAGTCCATTTGAACGACGTGTGACCGCCATTGAATGGCATCCATCATGGCCGCACATCGTAGCTGTTGGAGACAAAGGAGGGGAGATTATACTGTGGGATATTAATAATGTCAGCAATGATTATTTCATTCCAGGAGTAAGTGTATATGGCTGATGAAAGTGGGTCACATTTCTTAAGTGAATAAAGTTCAATCTTTCTTAATTTATATGCTTACGGACAACCTATCAGGGAAAACAAAAATTGACGAAAATAGTTACAGACAACCTCAGTTTTTAAACACAAATATTGGCAAAAAACCACTTTGAACATCTGACCGACCAGCCTTTGGCTGCTTTGAACAAAATTATTGAAAAATACTGTAAAAAATGTAAGGAACAATTTGATCTTGCATATTTTCAATATATATATATATATACACAGGTTAATTTGGTGAATTTTTTTCTCTCTCAGATGGGTCCTGGAGGCTCCATCCAGGCAATGAAGTTCTGGCCGCATGACGATAGACGTGTGGTGACAGCCTCCATTGACGGTACTGTCACCTTGCAGGACTTTGAGGGAAAGCACAGACAGATTATACTGGACACCATGAACTGTCATGAGTAAGTGATGTCCTTAGACACAAATTTTTACTTGTATGTCAAAAGCTGTGACTATTGTTTCCAAGTATTTTCAACAAAACATTGTTTTAGAAAGCATAATATATCACTTTTATTTGAACTATTTGAGCAAATAGTGTAATGTGCTTTTGCAGCTTCTGGTACTGTAGCTTAGACGTGAACAAGAGAAGAAATTTGTTAGTAGCAGGAGAGAATAGTGGAAAACTGGCCTTGACTTCACTGGAAGGAAAAAAGGTCAGTTTGAAATAAAACCTTATATATTTTATAAATATGTGGTATATTCACTCTCTTTTTCAGTTTTACAGTATCATTGGTCAGATCTCTATAGGTCATTTGCTCAGGTGTATCCTTACCCCCCAACCCTCCCCCAAGTTGAACCCAGCCTCTGTGTGGAGGTGCTCCTGAATTTTAAGCTTATATTAATATACCCATCTTTCATTTTTCTAAAATACACATATCTATTTTCTTTATTGCCCAGGTGTTTGAAGCTCGTCTTCACAAAGGTAAGATCACGCACTGTGAGTTCAGCCCGCGAGAAGACTGGCTGCTGTGCACTGCCTCCATAGACCACACAGTACAGTTCTGGGACCTGAGGATGCTCAAAGACAGAAAGAGCACTTTGCAGACACTAAACCATGAGAAGGGGGTGAATTCGGGTAAGAAAAGTTTTCACGGCCTGCTTTAATGTGAAAGGGGCTTTGTACAGTTGTTGACAGAAATGCAGCACTGTACAAGTAATCAGCTTTTCTTTTTGTATATTATTATAATCATTGTTATTTGTATTATAAATATAGACTTTTGAAGTGTTAAGAACTGCTCATTATAGCATGGTACTGCACAAGCTCAGTAAAACATTATAATGTAAAATTATTATTATTATTTCTCACACATGAAAAAAAAAGAAAATTAAAAAAAAATTTGTCAGTTCTCCAAAAGATAATAATAGTTTTTAGATTGGTGCTATTTTTCATAAACAATTTACTACTAATTATCCATACTCTTTTGATGAGAAAATTTTTCATCTCTTAGCCTACTTCAGTTTAACTGACAGTTGCCGCTTGCTTACGACAGATCAGCACAGCGCCATCAAGGTTTTCTCTGCGCCATTGTGGGAGTTGGAGACCACCATAGTGCACCCACACCGTCAGTTCCAACACTTAACTCCTATCAAGGTATTTTCACAGCAGGAAACAATTTAAGCCATGCAGCTAACACAATTTGCCCTTTTCTGATCACTTTTATTTGACTGAAAAGATTTTGTGTAGAATTGTTATAAAATATATCCATAAATGTTTGGTATTTACATAGTGTGGCATAGTCTTTGTAATGAACTTTTGTCTGAAACATTTTAAGAAGATGCATTTTCCCCATGTATTTAGGTCCAACTTTTAGTTGCAATTAGTCCTTTTTTAATTATAATAAACATAAAAATTATTATTATTATTATTACTTCACTATTTTTTCAATCTCTTAGGCACATTGGCACCCACTGCAAGATTTGATAGTAGTTGGAAGATACCCAGACCCTTATTTCCCAGGATTTACCACCAGGGAACCAAGGTCCATCGATTTCTTCGAGGCCTCTACGGGAAAATTGGTTTACCAGTTGTATGATCCTGCAGCACCTGGCATAGTTTCTGTAAGTGAAATATTAAATTTTAATTTGCCAAGTGTCTTGGATTAAGTTGGACAATTCCACATATATATTTGACAAACTGACAAAAGGTTTTTATTTTTTTTTTTATTTTTTAATATTTTTAATTGTATGTAATAAATAACAAGTATTATTATTATTATTAATATAATTTATAATGCTTTACTGAGCTCTTGCAGTACTGACCCCTTGCAGTTTAATGTGATAATGAGCAGTTCTCTAACCTTCAACATTCTAATAATAATACAAATAACAAAAATAATAATGTGCAAAAAGAAACGCTGGTGACTTGTACAGTGCTGCATTTCTGTCAACAACTGTACAAAGCCCCTTTCCCATTAAAGTAGGCTGTGATTGCTCTCCAAACCTGTATGTGTCTGCAGTTATTCTGGGCACTGTGTCTGGGCAATCATATTATTTTGTTGCACATCTGTTGTACACCCTGCAACCGCCTACCTGCATTTTATTTAACAGCCCATTTTCTGAGTGGTTTCATATGTTAAAAATATGGGATTCTACTGAATATCTACATGGTTGAATTTTTTTGTGGAAGTAATTGAATTTTTATGTATTTTTTATTATTTTTTGCAAGTTTTTTTTACAATTTCATTTTTTTTTTTGCTTTTCCCCAAACCCCTGGATCCATTTCACAAGAAGAATAAAATCTTCGAATGCTATAATCAGATAGCCTGTAGAAAGTTTCCTTGCACCATTAGTCTGAAATTTTTGTTTTGAACAGTTAGACTTCTGTGACAAATGCAGAATGTTGACATTGTACCATTGGTCTGAGACTTTTTTAGGAACAGGTAGACTTGTATGTCACATGCCTTACAATGTGGGAATGAGTTTTTTTTAATTTTTCATTCCAATTTTTTGCCACAAGCCACAATTGTGGGCTTGTTGAAAGGTGGTTGAGCAGAAGGAAATTTAAGTACTTGCAGTTTTTCAGGATATTTCCTTTAAAATGCAACCAGCAATTTTTGAATGCCTATATTTTCCTGTTGGTAATAACTCTTTGTAAATGATTCATGACATTTCAGGAATCCTCTTTATGTTCGTGTCAAATAGACTTTAATTTGATTTTTGCCTGAGAGTTTTTTTTTCCTGTATTTGCGTTATTGAAAATTTGACATGATGGCAAGTGCATGTGTTTGGGAACGTGATTTCTGAGAACCAGTGGAGCATTGATTTCTGAGAATACAGTCAGTCATTGGCTGCATTCAGAACAGAGGACTAACTAGTCTGTGGGTCAAATATGGCCAACCCAATTGAATACTTCCCCACAGGGAATCTATTCAGTCTCTAATAGGGGATTAGATGGCAAGGTTTTTAGTGGGTTGCCATATTTGACCTTTGGACTAGCTAGTCCACTGTTGTGAATGCGGCCATTGAGTTCTTGCATGGCACATGGTTCTGAATATGCAGACAGTTACGTAACTTCATTGGTAGGCTTTCTCTATGACCCCATTCCCGTAGATTTTAGATCGATCTATCCATCTCAACAGATTACTGTTAGCTTAGCCAGTTTAAGCGTCTGTCCCGCCTACTAAAAGCTGTAAGGGGGTAATTAACTATGGTGCGTGCAATTTAACGTGAACCCCCAGGGAGTTAGGTCGATCTAAATCTAAATCTCTGGATTGATCTTAATCTCTGGGAATGCACCCTATGTGTGTGTGTGTGTGCAGAGGTTATGAACCTTTATCTTTACTGTACATATATTGTCAGCTTTCATTACTTTGTGATTGTAAAGATTCAGTTATTTCAGGTGAAATCTGGGGCCTGTTTCAGGAAGCTTGTATTCTTTAAATTTGCAAGTGAAAGATTTTGATTTTGATTTTTACTATTCCTCAAAATATTAAAAAAAAATAGCGTGGGAACTTAGATATATAGCCAGCAAGAGAACTAGCAAAGCAAGATCACATGTAAAGCAAATAAATTCAGTTGTGATTGATTGACAGAGAAGTATCATGTAATAAATAATTAATTTTTTTCTAAAAGTGTTAATTGAAATTATATTCATAAAATTTTATGTTAGAGCTTTGAGAGTCTAGAAGTCTAGAAGTCTGTGCTCTTGTGGGATTCTCTTTTTGCAGAATAAAAATGATTAACAAAACTAAATAAATAAATAAATAAATAAATAAATAATGGATTAAAAATGTCTGAAATTAGAAGAAAAATTTCATGATTTCTGTAAGTGTTACTTGCATAGCTGAGTTGTTTGGTTTAGTGTTAACGCTAGTCTCATTATAGATGCACTTAATGCAGCAGTCAGACATGAGATCAGGAACTGCAGAAATGTGTGGTCGTTATGAAAGTGTGGTCAGTACATGTGACTTTTGCTTTGACAAACATGTAAGATTGCTCTGTAAGCCAGCTCAGTCAGACCACATTTTGTCATGACATTTACACTGTAATGACTTCAAGGTATATATAATCGCAACATACAATGTTTACTTTGGCACAAAACAATAACAATTTCTCATTTCTCATTGCAGTTAAGGTAGTTATCCCCTAATCAGCACTTCATCAGTTTCAATCTCCATTATGGGTGACTCAAAAACCAACTTCAAGCTCAAAATAGGGTTATGATTTATTTTCTAGTTAGTTATAAAAATCTAATAGTAGGGAGCAAGCTTACTTTTTAAGACTATTGAATGAACATTTAAAAGAAGCATTAACAAAATATGATTTTTTAAAAAAAATTTACATTAATTTATATTTTTTTTTTTCAAATGTAATTGGAATTTTCTGTCTTCTCACACTGCCAATAAAAAAATGGGAGACATCCAAAGTTAGTCCTTGTTTTATTTTCTGAAAAGTTTTTTTTTTAATAATCTCTTAAAAGGTTTTTAACAGAAGGTAGCCATCTATGGAGGTCACGTGGTCCGACAGCAAGCACATATTCCAAAATAATTGTGATAACTGCTGTTTTTGTGGAAAAAATAGAATTTATCATTATTTTATGAGTAGTTAACAATGTATTTACTACCTCATATGGAGAGATGTTATTACTTTATTATAACATAAAGCCATCACCCGTGTTTCTGTCGGCAATGCAGTTTCCATGCACTTTCAGAGATAGCGCAATTAGTGGAAGGTCATTTGACCTCTTGCCTTCAAACTTACAGAACTGATGAATATTCATAAAATATAGCTCGGGTTTGAAAATCAGCTTGATGGAACCATAATCCCATAATTGCAAAATGAAATTTATTTCAGATTTACTAGTTGTATTATGTCTGTTTATATGCTAGGCTTTATCATCTAGTTTAGTGGAAGATATCATGTTTTGATATGAAATTTACTGTTATTCACAGGTAGATCATTATCTTTTAATAAGTGACTAAACAGAGAATATAATACCCAGCATGCCCTGGTTCATATAATACCCAGCATGCCCTGGTTCATATAATACCCAGCATGCCCTGGTTCATAAGGGAAGAACTTGAAAGTTGCAGCCATGGATCATGATACAGCCATTTTCATAAATATGTTTGCTACACGGTATTTGTTTGTGAGTGACCTTTTACAGATTACACAGGCAATCCCTGCGGTTGTAACACAATACTTAGTAGAATTTCTGAAAACAAGGAGATTGAATTGGCATTACCATAAATATTGCACGTGAAGAGACATTTTTGAAGCCGAAGATACTATTCAAATTCAGCCAAACTTTGTTTTTTTATGAGATGTGCAATATTAAAAGAAAAAAAAAAGAAAAAAGAAAGATAACAAGCTGATTATTTTAATGTTGTTCAGAAAATGAAATGTCTACAGAATGGATATAAAACTCAAAAGATTTTGCCTTGATAGTTTTATTAGAATTAAAGGTCAAAAGAAGAGGAATTGGAAATACTTGTTTTGGCTTCTTTTTTTTTTTTACATCTTTTCTACAAACAGTCTTGATACTTAATACAGTATATGATGTTTGCAGAAAGGATTTTTAAAAAACTCTTTCTTAGGGCGTATTCCCAGAGGTTTAGATCGATCTATCCCTGCGGGGAGTCTCACTAGATTACTGTCAGATAATCCGGCTTAAATGTCCGTCCCGCCTACTACAAGCTGTAAGGGGGTAATTAACTTTCGTGCCTGCTCAGCTGACAGCTATTTAGCATGAACCCCCAGGGAGTTAGGTCGATCTAAAGTAGATCGATCTAATCTCTGGGAATGGGGTCTTACTTTCTGCTACAGTCCCAGTCAAACGGTAAATCATTCAGGCTGGATTTTATTTTATTTTTAAAATCTAAAGCTTAAGCTGTATTCCCAGAGCTTTTAGATCGATCTGTCCCCGCGGGGAGTCTCACTAGATTACTGTCAGATAATCTGGCTTACTTAAATGTCCGTCCGGCCCACTACAAGCTGTAAGGGGGTAATTAACTTTCATGTCCGCCCGGCTGACGGCTATTTAGCGTGAACCCCCAGGGAGTTAGGACGATCTAAAGTAGATCGATCTAATCTCTGGAAATGGGGTCTTAGAGTCATTTAGAAAGATGCAAAACTGTTAAGGAGCCTCTGAGCTCACACCAATAGAAGGTTTATAACCCCTTGATACTGGGAAGCATGTCATGTTAATCTGTTAATCTGATTGCTTTCTGCAAAGAGATAAATTAGTATTTCAGTGTTAATCTGTTTAACTGATTGCATTGGGCAGAAGACCCCTGTAGAGTGCAATCAACCTAACTAGGTCAACATGTTCTGAACAGCCCATTGGCAGTGGTTTGGACAACTGAGGATGTAGATATTTAAATTTTCATCAAGAGGATCTCACCATGAGCAGACAATTAACCTTTTTAAATATTTTAAAATATAGTAAAATATTGAAATAGTTTTGTCACTTTAAAGTTAACCCATTTCTGATGTTTTCTTTAAAGTTTCATCAAAATCCGTTTTTAACTTTCAGCAAAATGTTGCCAAAAAACTGACAGACTAACAGAACCAGAAACAGTGACAGGCCTTATAACTTAACTCAAGCTCTCTCTGATTTTAAAATTTATTTTATTTATTTATTATTATCATTTTTTTTTGTTTTTATGAACAATCATTAGTCTGATGTATTTCCTTTGAGTTCTTAAACAATAAAAAAAAAAAATCTGTGCATCTTCCTGCCTACCAGACATGCCATATTGTCTCTCTCCTGTGCATAGTACAACAGTGCTAATTTTCTTCAATTCTGCATAAAACGGGTTATCACTTAATAATGTTTCTTAGAAAAGCACTAAGTCTTATAATAAACAATATTTTAGGTGCAGGCAACCAGAAGGCCAAAAGAAATCTTAGTCCTGATAAGTGATATCACTACAGCAACTTCAAATTTCAAACCTACAACGATCCATAAGTTACTTTCTGAAGAAAAGCCGTATTTGCGCTGAATTCCTTCTCAGACATAGCACTCCAGTGATATCCCAGACACTGGCTAATGGCGTCCTCTAACGAATCTAAATCTTTGCAACTGTGTTCCACCCACTCCTGTATATCTAATGGCAAAGATGAAATGAGGTAAGAAAAGTCCTCCTCTTTAGGAACATCATTTAGGGGTATGCTTTTCAATTCTAAAATATTGCCACAATTACTATCACTGTATCTCCTGTTTTGCGTATTAATTAAATGATCAGTTGTTGGGAGGCTGTTCCCATTATTGCCATTTACGTGATCAGAGGTCAAAATTTGGACACTTGGTTTCATGATGATGTCACATGAAGCCACCATGAGGTGCTGAAGACCATGCTGCCATCTGGCGATCATAAGCAGCACTGGTGCTTCAATTGGCATGCTTATTACAAGTGATTTCATGTGATTGAACCCTTGGATTAAAATCCTGAAGACCTCCGTTCGTGAAAGTAGGCAGTCGTCCATCTGGCAGAAGAAGATGGCAAAAATGTGCAATGATGAATGATAGTGCTTCACCATTGCCTCCATCAGTTCTTGTGTAATTGGAGTCCACAAAGTGTCCAAGACAAGACTGAACATGAGCGGATTGTCTGTAATGCATTCTGGGAACAATGGACGGTCTTGGAACCTATAGTGCACTTTAAGGTCTGGCTTGACCTGGTGGACCCCTGTCCAGTTGATAGTGGGAGTGGTCACTTCGATACTGTGTGTGTCATCAAGTAGACAGAGGGTGGACAGTTTCTTCCTGGCCAGTTTACAGATGATATCTGTGTTGAGGATATGTGCCGAAACACTGAGATTTTCTACATCAAAGTTGCCAAGTCTTTGCATGGAATTCGTGCACGATTTTGGGAAGTAACATTCGAGTTGGGAAATGTTTTCGATTGGTCCGTCCATCTCTAGCATATTAAGAAGGGTTACAGGCGCGTTATCTTTGTTGAGTGTGTGAGAAATGGGATCTTGAAACTCGATGAATTTGGGGAAGGAAACTTTAATGCTGGCATTAGTCTTCCTACCTAAAGATATAAAAAAAAAATGAAAAATTGATTGTGAAATATTTTAACCCATAGTGTTACAAGCAATGCCATCTGTATTTATGAGTACAATAATGTCAGGTAGCTTATAAAACATAATGACAAATGAGATAAATGTCAATTTGCACATTATTAGCACCACTAACGATTGTAAACTTGTTATCAAATGAGATGAAGCAAATGAGAAAGTTCAAAACAATTATATATAGTTTATTTTGTTGCCACTTCAAGCCTTCATTAATGAAGTATCATTTGGATAATTTTTGGGACTGCATGCATCTACATGTATATATAGTAACCCCACGCTAGCACAACAAACAGGGATTTATTTTTTCCAGTTTTTGGAAAATTTGTGAAAGTTGTGAGTGCCAGTTCCCCTGATAATCAAGTGATAACAGTTCCATTTTGCACAATTCATACAATTATGCATTACATATTCCACCAATTTGCCCAGGGCAAATTTATTGATGCATTTCTACATAACACAATGCATAATGTGTGGTAATTGCTGGAACTTGGAAAGACTATGAACATGGGTGAAAGTGCAGAAAGACAAGCCAACAGTTCCCTAGCCAGGAAAACTTGTTACTCAGAAACATTTTTAATAGAAACATGAT